>NW_015634463.1:264448-265597 GCF_001515625.1 Sinocyclocheilus rhinocerous
GGTACTAAAAAAAGCGAACAGAGAGGTGTTTGACACCCAGTGGAAAACCCCCAAAAAGTGAACCGTACTGAGCCGTACCGTGCCGTACCATGCAGTGGAAAAGCGCCATAACAGTGTTAGCCACAGTGCTGTTGGACTCTACATGTTATGTGGGCCTCTCGGATGTTAATCTGTGCCTGCCTTCAACAAGAAGGCTTCTTCAGGCAGCTAACAGGAAGGATTTGACTTACATGTAAAATGTCCTGTATAGTTATTATACACGCCTGATATGCAATTAATCACTTGCACACATCCGCAAACAAACAATCTGATTTTTGTACATATAAGCACCACTGCGAAATTGAAACAAGCTGAAATATCTTATTTAATCCAAAACAGGGATACAAACAGAGGTGAAGGAAACATTTCTCAGCCCCCACATGCTCATCATGATGAATTAATTCAAACGTCTAAAATCCACTTCAAAATGCCATAAAGGATGTTTGTTAGGAGTTTTTCTCTAAAGAGGGGTCATGGGAGCCACACAACCGTGTAGAGCTATAAGTAAAGTATTGTTTTGAAATGTTGCATTGCTTTGTCACTCTGATCACTGAGGTCTAATTTTATGTATCAGACCCTTATGTGCTCATTTAAAATCAAGGTTATTTATTTGTTAGCAATGGCAATTGAATCAACAGATGAGATGTGTGAGCGGTCTTGTGTGGCCAAGTAAATTCTTCTACTCAACCTCAATAGCAATGACTGCTTTTCTATAACGATGATTTATCTGAGCAGAACAAATAATCTCATGTCTATTTAATTGTGAAAGAACAGTTTTCTAATCCAATCACAACCATGCCATACATTACTGGTTGTAGCTGGGGAGCCAATCATAGAAATCAATCCCAGTTTGGATTTTCAACCTTTGTAAAATCACATGGTTTTTAATTAGATGCTTTTGACATATTTGTACATGGTGTCAAACTGAAAATGTCGTGAGAATCAGCCACAAGGTGGTGCTATAATAGCCTAATCAAATTTACGTTTTTGCCAATAACTGTGCATCTATACCTGCAAGCAGCATCAAAATTCTTATTGAATCCATGCATAAAGCACAAGTAATGTTTATATGTAGGCCTATGTGTGTGTGTGTGTGTGTGTGTGTGTGTG
>NW_015634463.1:265637-267683 GCF_001515625.1 Sinocyclocheilus rhinocerous
CTTTTCCCGTATGTTGGTACCGAAATGTTGACAGGTATGCATTTATTATATCATTTTGAAAATGCCCATTTTGAGTGGAAGCAGAACATGCAGTTTTTCGTGTCTCTTTAAAAGCAAATGAGCTGCTGCTCCCCGCCCCCTTCCCCAGCTTTTCCAGTTTTTGAGCTGCGCCATTACAGCTCATACCTATGAGTAATATGGTAAATGGTAAATGATAAATGGCGGCGCAAACGGACGCAGCGGCCCCTCTCTTTCCGACATCGGTGTTTAATTGTGCACTTTCGAGTGCTTTTTGTTCACGTTCATGTTTGTATGGTTCGCCGTCATCTTTGTCCCATGTAAGATACAGTCGCCATTTCCTTTTGGAAACTGAAACAAGGACAATAAGGCACATCTTGGACAACACAGTATCTGAAGAACTTCGAGCCCTTGGTATATTCCGCTGGCCGACTAAAACACCGACCTCGCCTGCTGCTCCTCACCCAGAGAGGAGGCGCCGAAAGCGCTGCGAGAGGAAACAGAAGCGAGGCAAACGCGGAGGCATCCGGGCTAGGCTAGCAGCTAGCCCACACAGAACCACAATACCATCCCTGGTTAATCACGATCACTGGATAATAAAATGGACCACATACAACTTATAAGATCTGCACAGTGTGAGGTGAGAGAATGTTGTGTTTACATCTTTAAGGAGACGTGGTTAAATGACAACATACCGTACTCCGCTATTCAGCTAGCTGGGCTAACATGCTACCGCGCTGACCGAGTCTGTGCTGAGGGAGGTAAGACTCGGGGCGGAGGTGTTTGTGTTTATGTCAGCGACGCTTGGTGCCAAAATGCTGCTGTTGTTCGTAAACACTGTTCTCCGCTGGTAGAGTTTATTATTATCAAGTGAGATTATAGAGTTTATTATTCCCTTCTACCTACCGAGGGAATTTACAGTCATTTTACTCATCGCTGTTTATATCCCCCCCAGCGCTAACAACAGCGACCGAATCGAGGCACTCAGTGAACTTTACCAGGCTATCAGCGAGCAACAGACAACACACCCGGACGGATTTCTCATCACTGCTGGGGACTTTAATCACGCAGATTTAAAGTCTTTTCTACCAAAACTTCATCAGCACATAGACTTTCCCACAAGGGGCAACAATACATTGGACTTGGCATACACAAACAGCAAAGGAGCATACAAAGCCTCCCCCCTCCCCCACCATGGACTCTCTGACCACATCACCATCATGCTCAGACCTGCCAACAGACCGAAGGTGAAAGTCACCAGACCAACCAAGAAGGAGGTACGTGTGTGGCCAGAGGGGGCCCAGTCTGCCCTTAAAGATTGCTTTGACACAACAGACTGGGACACCTTTAAAGAAGCAGCAACTTACAACAACCACACAGACATAGAGGAATATACTGAAGCTGTTACTGCTTACATCGCAAAGTGCACTGATGACGTCACACACAGGAAAACCATCACTGTTCCGGCTTACCAGAAACCATGGCTGACAGGAGAAGTGCACACGCTTCTGAGGGCTTGGGACGCAGCCTTTAGAGCTGGTGGCACTGCAGGCCTAGCAATAGCAAGAGCCAACTTGTCCCGTGGAATCAGGGAAGCAAAATAACAATACAGCAATAAAATATCTGGACATTTCAGCAACACCAGAGACATACAAAGTCTTTGGCAAGGAATCCAAACTCTAACAAACTATAAAGCCCTACCACGGACCTGTGACAGTGACATATCTCTGATTAACTGCCTCAATGAATTCTTTGGCCGATTTGAGACCCAAAACAACACACAGGCACAGAAGATCCCACCTTTCCCACACGAGCAGGCTGTGTGTCTTACCCCAGACAGCGTGAATTTTACATTTACTCATGTATATTCATTCAGAAAGTTTTACAAGATTTATTTACTCAGTCTATATATATATATATATATATATATATATATATATGTTTAGTACAAGAACACTGTTGCTACCTTCATACAAAATCTGTTTTATATTGCACTGACTGTGAATATTATTATATTATTTTATTATT
>NW_015634463.1:268597-270895 GCF_001515625.1 Sinocyclocheilus rhinocerous
TATATATATATATATGTTTAGTACAAGAACACTGTTGCTACCTTCATACAAAATCTGTTTTATATTGCACTGACTGTGAATATTATTATATTATTTTATACAAACTTCTATAGTGCATTGACAATGTAAACACTTGATGAGAGAGAAGAGAAACGATATTTCGATTCCTCTGTATGTCTGCACATATGGTGACATTGACAAATAAAAAACCTTGAACCTTGAACCTACCTGCTAAAAACATCTGTTTTGGTTCTGATTATCATGTCTATTGTGCTGAAATCATGAGTTTTAAACCATATTAGTTTAAACTTCTGATATGGTTTTCTGAGTGCACACATCCGAAGCACACGGACAGAAAGCGGCTGTCACAGCATGTGAGTACTAAACTAAGTTCTCATTCACACACAAGTTTACATTAAAAACACACGTGAGTTACAAAAACAGTCGCTTATGTCAGTGAATGTAAACAGCTGGGAAATAAATTGCATGTTTATTTTAGATCTGTGTGGCAGCAACAATATACAGTAAATAAATCAATAAATACACTGCTCTGTTGTCTCCTCTGAGGCTGGGACTCACACGAGCAGACTGTGTGTCTGACCAAAGACAGCGTGAAAAAGACCCTCCTGAGGATCAACCCACGCAAGGCAGCCAGACCAGACAACATACCTGGTCGGGTTCTAAAGGATTGTGCTGAAGAACTCAAGGATGTACTAACTGACATTTTTAACATCTCGCTGAGTCAAACAGTCGTCCCCAAGTGTTTCAAGGCCACCACAATAATTCCAGTCCCAAAGAAGCCGCACCCATCCAGCCACAACGACTACCGGCCCATTGCACTGACCCCCATCATTATGAAGTGCTTCGAGCGACTGGTCATGCAGCACATAAAATCCATTCTTCCTCCCTCCCACTTTAAACCATATTAGTTTAAACTTCTGATATGGTTTTCTGAGTGCACACATCCGAAGCACACGGACAGAAAGCGGCTGTCACAGCATGTGAGTACTAAACTAAGTTCTCATTCACACACAAGTTTACATTAAAAACACACGTGAGTTACAAAAACAGTCGCTTATGTCAGTGAATGTAAACAGCTGGGAAATAAATTGCATGTTTATTTTAGATATGTGTGGCAGCAGCAATATACAGTAAATAAATCAGTAAATCCACTGCTCTCTTGTCTCCTCTGAGGCTGGGACTCTAAATAGTGTTCTGTGCTCGTCTGTGCAGCCAAAGACAGGACAGTTAGCATGTTTTGCTCAAACTTTCACCATGGCATTAGAACCGGTACACCGTTGTCGCTTGTGAAATTAAAATGACGGTGCCATGGGTGGAAACTTACAGATTAAGGGGCGGTAATATTATAATGAGATCCCTTTGCCACGTCACCAAGAGAGCGAAATCAGACGCGCTCGTTTTCTCAGACGCTTGCAGAAAAAGGCTTTCCAAAACAAAGTTACTGGGTTAATCTTTTTCACGTTTCCTTGGTTGGTAGATGCACCGGGGACCTGATTATAGCACTTAAAACCTGGAAAAATCAGATTTTCATGATATGTCACCTTTAAAACCAGAGGGAAATAATTGGGTTCTAACTGACATTTTTAACATCTCGCTGAGTCAAACAGTCTTTCCCAAGTGTTTCAAGGCCACCACAATAATTCCAGTCCCAAAGAAGCCGCACCCATCCAGCCACAACGACTACCGGCCCATTGCACTGACCCCCATCATTATGAAGTGCTTCGAGCGACTGGTCATGCAGCACATAAAATCCATTCTTCCTCCCTCCCACGACCAGTTCTAATTTGCATACAGAACCAATAGGTTCACGGAAGATGCCATCTCAGCTGCTCTCCATCCAGCCCTTACTCACCTGGACTCCAAAGACTCCTATGTGTGAATGCTATTCTTGGATTTTAGTTCAGCATTTAACACAATCATACCACAGCAGCTAATAAACAAACTGAGACACTTGGGACTCAACTCCCCTCTCTGTAACTGGGTGTTGGACTTCCTATCAGAGAGACCACAAAATGTACGGGTCGGCGGAAAAACATCTAAGGCCATCACGCTAAACACAGGGGCACCACAAGGGTGCGTACTCAGCCCGCTGCTCTTCACCCTGTTGACCCATGATTGTGTACCCAGTCACAGTACCAACCACATCATCAAGTTTGCGGATGACACGACTGTAGTGGGCCTCATAACCAACAACAATGAGGCCGACTACAGGAGCGAAGTGAGCCGACTGGTTCAGTGGTGTAACAACAACAATCTCTTCCTCAATGTGGGGAAGAC
>NW_015634463.1:270905-272391 GCF_001515625.1 Sinocyclocheilus rhinocerous
TAGCATGTTTTGCTCAAACTTTTGCCATGGCATTAGAACTGGTACACCGTTGTCGCTTACGAAATCAAAATGAGGCGCCGTGGGCGGAAACTTACAGAATAAGGTGCGGTAATATTATAATGAGATCCCTTTGCAACGTCACTAGGGGAGCGAAATCAGACGCGCTCGTTTTTCAGACGCTTGCGGAAAAAGGCTTACCAAAACAAAATTAAGCCGCAGTCACACTACACTTTGAGAATGCGAAATTCGTTCAGACGCTGCAATGGTCGTGATATGACATCATGCTCTGCAGCGTCTTTTTAAAAACTTAAATTCAACTCATAAACAATAATAATACACCTAAAATGTAAAAACATACAATCTACTCCACTTTCCTGCAGCGCTGCTGTTTTAAATTTATGTTCTTTTAATTCAGATAGGAGGTCATGCTGTGACGTATCATCTGCCGTTGGTCACACGGCGACACGACTGTAGTGGGCCTCATAACCAACAACAATGAGGCCGACTACAGGAGCGAAGTGAGCCGACTGGTTCAGTGGTGTAACAACAACAATCTCTTCCTCAATGTGGGGAAGACAAAAGAACTTGTCATCGACTTCAGAAGAAGACCTCCACAGCACCCCCCACTAACCATCAACGGTGCCGTAGTGGAGAGGGTGAGCAGCACAAAGTTCCTAGGGGTGCATATCTCTGAAAACCTCTCCTGGATGACAACGAAAACCATAGATATGTATAGATAGATGCCCCATTCGACGGCTCCAGGCACAGATGCGGCCGCCATCTTGGAACGGTCAACTTGACGTCATTCACCATACTGTAGGTTCTCACAGAGCCATTGAGCCTTTCTGTGCAGGATTGTGGCATCTTTCGAATATTCAGTGATTACTATGGTGAATGACCTCAAGTTGACCGATACAATATGGCCGACGGCTTATGTATAGCGGCCCATAGAAACAGTCGCTAATGAGGGAGAGGGTGAGCAGCACCAAGTTCCTAGGGGTGCATATATCTGAGGACCTCTCCTGGACGACAAACACCACATCGCTGGCCAAGAAGGCTCAGTCACGCCTCTACTTCCTCCGAAAACTAAGGAAAGCACGAGTCCCACCTCCCATCATGTGTTCCTTCTACCGGGGCACAATTGAAAGCATCCTCACCAGCTGCATCACAGTGTGGTTCGGATGCAGCACTGTATCCTGTTGAAAGACTCTGCAATGCATAGTGAATGCAGCCAGCAAGATCATCAGTGTCTCTCTGCCCTCCCTTATGGACATCTTCCACACCCGCCTCACCCATAGATATATATCTATGGCATCTACGTATATATATGGGCGAATTCCAAACTGCTTTTTTGCGCCCTTGAAGGGCACTTCGAGAAGGGGATGCCATTTGTAGGGACGTTCCAAACGGAAGTGAACAACTGAATCCCTTCACGAAGGGCCCTTCCAGAAGTCCGTTAGCGAAGGGAACATGCGATGGTCACTTT
>NW_015634463.1:272401-285852 GCF_001515625.1 Sinocyclocheilus rhinocerous
ACACACACACACAAAAAAATATATATATACAATGTGATTTCCGTTAGTGATCATGTGATCTTTGGTTAGGAGATCTTGTGATGCTTTTTAAAGCAAAGTTGGGGTTGATTTCGAGTTCACATTCAAACATAAATAGAATAGGCTAATTATTTGTCTATTTTAATGTAAGACAACATATTTTTCGTCAGTGACAGAAATATGATTTAAGACGGAAGTGTAAGCAAGTTTAGTTTGAAAACGTTTAATAGTAAACAAGACACAATTAGACAATATTTGAATAAAATAATAACAAAGTCCTTTTATTCTATAGTCTTAGATAATAATAATAATAAATATTTATTTGCAACAACTGATGGAGTACAGAATGCTGCACGCACGCGCAGCGTTGCCAAGGTAACATTTGGTCAGTCATTCCCTTCGCCAAGGGAGATTCAAACGCTTATACGAGACAGTAATACCCTGCACCCTTCAAAGAACACACTTCAAGGGCTCTGCCCTTCGAAGGGAGTAGGGCATAGGGATGCTCACTTCTGTTTGGAATTCGCCCCATGTCTCTTGTATCACCGCGGAGGCGCGGACGTGCTCTCTCGTTTCATTCAAATGCAGCTTGCGTCTCAGTTTTTGATTGTATTGAAAATGAAATCAGAGGAATTTAGTATTAATACTACTATAATTTTGCTGTAGTGATCACTTATAGGAGACAGTAATGCCCTGCACCCTTCAAAGAACACACTTCAAGGGCTCTGCCCTTCGAAGGGAGTATGGCATAGGGATGCTCACTTCCGTTTGGAATTCGAACTTTTCGCACGAGCTTGCGTTTCCGGTCTGACGCATTCGCATGGGTATGAATGGAAGTCAATGGAACAAATAGTGTGACCAAAACAAGGAAAGAAGAGATTGTCTATAATAGAATATTGCTGGGACATTCCAATCTTAATAGTACACTCAAAATATTAGGGAAGCATCCAAATGGACTATGTGAACAATGCAAAGTAGAAGAAACAGTAACCCATGCAATTCTTGAATGTAAGAAAAATATGAGTAAGAAAGAAGTAATATGATAGTTGAAATCAAGAAGAATGGAATTCAGGTGGTACATTTTAAATCTTTAATAAAATGGGCAGGTGAAATAAATAGTAAAGCTTTCTTTAATTTTCTTAAAAGGACGGGGTTAATAAGTAGAATGTAACTCCCTGTTCCACACTCCGGAGCAGAAGGTGGCGGTAATGCACCTAATTACGCTGGTTGCCAGCCGCCGTTAAAAGCCAAGAAGAAGAAGAAGAAGAATAGTGTGACCGCGGCTTTACTGGGGTTAATCTTTTACACATTTCCTTCTTTGGTAGATGCACCGGGGACCTGATTATAGCACTTAAAACCTGGAAAAGTCAGATTTTCATGATATGTCACCTTTGAGTAACTAAAATCACAACTTCAATGTTTGTAGAGAGAGACGCACAGACGAAGCAGGTAATTCACACACACACACACACACACACAACTGTCATCTTTCTCTCTCGATCAAACAATCGATAATTCATTCAAATAAATGCTATAATTCATTCAAATAAATGTGATCTTCCCGCACTAGTTCATCTCTGTCTGATTTAAAGCGGGCAGAATGCTAGAGCTAGCCGTAACTGACGAAAATAACCGCATTTTTACCCATTCGGTCAAATATTGCGCTGTAAAAAGCAATACTAGTTTTAACTTGTCTATAACTTGGCAAATGACCATGGAATAAGCGGGATAATCAACGGTTTGCCATGCATTAAAGGATTTTAAATGCATTTCGCGTCGGGTGGTTCTTTGCCTCCACGTTAATGCACGGCAAACCGTTGATTATCCCTTACATTTAATTTTGTCTGCCAGTTTCCCCAGTTTTCGAACTTGTCCTAGGCCACTTGTCTGATTTGGCACAAAATTCAATTTGCAAAAGTGAGCACAAGAATTCTTGTTTAATGTTTGTGGAGATATAGGCTGATATATTTGAGTGTGACACACAATGACTAATCTTGTGAATATAATGTCAAAACTTTTACAAAACCTATGTACACATGTACAACACAACAATCTGAGGAAACATGCCAAAATGACTTTTGCAGGAGCCTAAAGTACTGCAGGTGAATGTACTATGAAACTCTACAAGGGAACAACACAATATAAATACAATCTAAATTTATTATACATCTTCTTACAAAACTCTTTATACATTTTCTTTTAAAAATTCTTAATACATTTTCTTACACATTTTCTTACAAAATTCCTTATAAATTTTCTTACAAAACTCATTATAATAAAGAAACGAATACAAATAAGAAATTAACTATTATTTACAGATCCCCAAACAACAATATGCAAGTATTGCTGCTTCAAGTCAAGGTGCCAGATGCTACCAGGACTTGCAGGGCCCGCAAGACGCTAAGGCCTGAATGGACTGATGGAAAGGCCACTCTTGTCAGCCCGCCAGACGCAAAGCTGACTGAAGAAAACAACAGGGTGGCCGTGACAGGAGTTGTTTTCTGAGGTTCTTTGTGTCTTACTCCGTGACCTGAAACAAAAAGATAAATCAGCATTATTTGTCTAAATACATTACATTTAGAGAAAAATTGACTTTAAGTTAATGATGACTGATGATCAAACTAAACCAACAAAACGTCATGGAGTCATGCATCTTGTCCAGACTGAGTCTCTCCTGTGGCTTGGGCTGTAGGCAATCACAAATCATCTGGCAGCATTCTGTGCAAAAAGACGAGAAAGACATTTGATTATAAACTTATACTTTACACCTGCTCTCTTTGAAGCTATTGGTCCTTTTTGTATGATTTAGAGTTCTTTGTTGTTTGATGAAGATCTCACCTTTTGACAAGCCAGGTCTGGTCCAGAGGTTCACAGTGATCATGTGTCGGTCGTAGGATGTAGGATATTCTCCACACAGCATTTCATACAGGATGAACCCTACAGTCCACACTGTCGTCGGTTTTGCGTGGTACCTGCCCTTCAAGTAGAACTCGGGTGGACAGTACACTCTTGTGCCTGCAGGAAAGATGTCTGATGTTTAATACATTATCACAGCATGTTGAGTATATATATAGGATGTGTTTCTGTGAGATAATTAACAAAGCAGTTCATAACACATACCATGGAAGACTTTGAAGGCAGATTTCTTCATGAGCGCAACGCACCCGAAGTCGATTAATTTGACCTCCATGGTGTCCTCATTCACCAGAAGGTTCTCCAATTTTAAATCACGATGGAAGATGCCACGCTTACAGCAAGTTTTAGCGGCATCAATGACCTGCTGCATAATATTTTGTGCTGTCCCCTCGTCAAGGCTTCCTCTATGGTGATCCACAAAACTAAACAAGTCCATGCAAGGAATGGGGCACTCCATGACCATCACATAGTGGTCTGTGTCATCCTCCCAGTCAAGCAGCTTAATGATCTGAGGAACGCTGGGGCCCTTATTGGCCATGAGCATCAGGCCAATCTCCATGGGAAGGCGTTTGGGATGACCAGGCTAAAAGAAAGAGGCAGTTTCCCAAATAATGACTTGGTTCACAAATCAAAACAGGTTGCCTACTGAAAGCTCATTTGTAGTCTGTGATTAACATCAATATAAGATGTGATAAACTGAAAACGGTGACTAAGAGGAAATAACATAGAGAGTGCAGCCTACTCACCACTCTGATAGATGGCATGTTTGGCATCTTCCTTGAACATTTCACAGCCACCTAATCAACAAAACAAAGAATTAACAATTAGCATGTGCAGATAGTTGATATCACTCCAATCATAAATCCTGAAGAGATGTGCAAAGTTTTTAAGTGAAGAAAATTTAAACCTTAAGTCCATCCTTGCAGCGAGTCCCACATCCTCCTTCACCATCTTGCAGCTGATTTTATACTGCTTGTGAATGTGGCCTAATAACAGACAAACAATTGTGGTTAGTATGAAATGCCACTTTATATTGTACTCTATATATAATAATGGTTTATAATATCATTTTCTAATTCTCATAGATTTCTTATTCTTACCCTTGTCCAGGATGTCCTGCACAAGCCGTTCCTCAGCAGTGAGGAGGACTTTCTCTCTCCCTGCCTCCGTTCTCCCTCCATCAGTCTCAACACCACCAACAGGCGCCTCATCAGGCAGATTAGGATGACTGTTCTCTGACGTGATGGGGTAAAGTACACCGGGTTCGTGCACACTGGCCTATTAACAGACAAACAATTGTAGTTATGAAATTCAATTTTATATATGTATTTGATTGATTTTATAATTTATAATTACCTTTTCTAATTCTCATGGATTTCTTATTCTTACCCTTGTCCAGGACATCCTGCTTCTGCTGTTCCTCAGCAGCGGGGAGGACTTCAAGAGCTGGAGCTGTTATATGAATTAAATAAAAAATAATATGAATAAAATATTAACTGTTACATACTCAAATTCTTGTAGTTCTTCATTTTGGGGCAGTTTTGAATTGATATCCTAAACTTCTCTAAACAATGTAAATCAATTTATTTCCGGTAATGACATCTAACAAAGTTCAGATCAAAAATCTTTAATTCAGTTTCTGATATTTAAACTTACTTTAAACTTACTTAATGTTTTGGACGATAGTGATGGGACAGTTTTTTTTTTCTTTTTCTTAAAAGGAAGAATAACAGAAGTTCCTGTAATTGAAGAATTTGTCATTTATCAATATTTGCATCATGATGTTGATGTGATTGTACATCGCTATGTCTCTGATATGTTCCCGCCTCTATCCCGCATTTCTTCTCAGCTTTGACCAGGTCATATGTTCCAGGTCTGCGGCAAGGAAAGTGAAGAGCAGGCCACTTCCAGAAGCTCTTATTATTCTTCTCTTATTCTCCCTCCAGCAGTCTCAGCAGCATCAGACGGATTAGGTTGACGGTTCTCCGAGCTGGTGGGGGAGTCTTTGGTTTGTACATAGGGCTCGCGTACACACTCCAAACCAGTCACTTTTTTTAGTCTTGAAAGCAGTCCCATGATATCACAGTTTGCCCCTCGCTAATAGTCGCTATCAAATACTCCCAACACTTCAACCCACAAAATGTGCAAGTGATTTGCATGCCTTTAAATACTGTAATAAGTGAATTGTGTCGTCATAAACGCTCGAGCAGAATGCAATGCAAAAAAAAAAAAGCAGAAGAGAATGGAATGCGTCACGTGGTCTTTTCGAACAATAGCATTCATATCTAATGATATTTGGTACGAACTTAATGATATAATTTGTTGTATCGTGTACATTGCGGGTTGTAAATATAGCAGTTTTATAAATTTTATGACACCTTAAAGCGATAAGGAAATATGAGAAAATGGAGCCCCTTTTGTATTCTCGTAAACACAGTGGGTAGTTGGTAATTAAAGTGACAGCAGCCTAAAATACCTGCTGCTGTCTGTGTCCGTAATGATGACAAAATCACTCAGTTGCTCTTGTCTGAATGAATTTAGAAGCTTTAATAAGAATCCATGTATATGTAATTCACACAATGAAGACTATTTTATTTTTATATGACTTAAACTTTTTTTGTATTACTTGAATGCTACTGTTAAATAGACTCATTGTACCTAAAGAAAAAAAAACCGTAAAGAACTGTTTATTTAATTTGTATCTTTATGCAGC
This sequence comes from Sinocyclocheilus rhinocerous, assembly GCF_001515625.1. NCBI lineage: Eukaryota > Metazoa > Chordata > Actinopteri > Cypriniformes > Cyprinidae > Sinocyclocheilus > Sinocyclocheilus rhinocerous. The sequence goes on from NW_015634463.1 coordinate 278,049, forward strand.
TTTGTGGTACTATAAGTGAATTTACAATTTTGCTAATAACCTAAATTTGCATCAGTGTTTGTTAGCATAAAATATTTTATTTCCTACAAATCCTTGGGTCATGATATATTTAAATAGGGGTGTAATGATTCACTCGTTTTCTCCATGCATGGATTACAAGCCCTGACAATGCAATGCATCGATCTTGAAACATGGATTTTTGAATCTGAATCGTCGATTTCGGACAGTAATCGATTTAAAACTCCAAGAATCGAACGAATCGCGATTTCTATAGCGATTCAATGCTTTCAAAATATATACACATTAAATTACTACAAGCACAAATGAATGGAGACCTTGGACAGTGTTCGTGCCTCGCATCTCTACTTCACGCGCTGCACTATTTACCGCCTGCAGTCACAGGATTGAGCTCGCGCTCAGTTCGTCTCACTGACACGTTTTTTGAGCAGCTGATGTGTGATCTCTCCTTAGTACTCGTGGCCAGTAATGCTAAAGGGAAGTAGTTTTACTTTTCTGTAGTTTTTCAATGGCTCTCGGTCATACCGACGACGACATTACCTGAGCAGTCGAAGGCTGCGCATTTATTGCATGGACGGAGCAAAAATGTAAGACTCTAAAGCATACGCACAGTTCCATTGAATGATAAATGTGTTTTAACAATGTCGTTGAACCGAATGTACGAAGGAAACTGTTAAAATAACCACAGCATTAACAACAACCTTGAAATAAGAGCGCAAGGTTTATCTGATAATCAGATGCGTGGCCAGTAATGCTAAAGTGAAGTAGTTTTACTTTTCTGTAGTTTTTCAATGGCTCTCGGTCATACCGACGACGACATTACCTGAGCAGTCGAAGGCTGCGCATTTATTGCATGGACGAAGCAAAAATGTAAGTGTCTAAAGCATACGCACAGTTCCGTTGAATGATAAATGTGTTTTAACAATGTCGTTGAACCGTATGTACGAAGAAAACTGTTAAAATAACCACAGCATGAACAACAACCTTGAAATAAGAGCGCGAGGTTTATCTGATAACCAGATGCATGAAAGCGTTCGTTGCTATAGCAAACAGACATCCGGCGCGTTTTCTCTCGGAATCATCATTCGCCGATGGAGAGGAAAAGTTAAATACTATAGCGTTTTATTTTATGAAAATGAGATAAAGAAGTTTTCGCACTGAAAGAGAAGTGATCTCGCGCTCATAGAACTTAAGACGTGCCAGGCTATTTTCTACCTTATTCTGTGCAGAAAATTGATTGCTTGTAGTATATAAAACAATCATAAAATTGCCATTAGGAAAAAATTATAGATTACAAATGATTGATTATTTTCCAGCAGTGTATTTGATATCTTAGCAAATTCAAAGTAAGAGATAATAAAATAATTCCTTGTAAAAAAAAATAATACAAACATACATAAAATTATTGTATATGACATTTCTGTCACTTCTGAAATGATGGCTACGCCCCTGGTGTGACAAAATACTTTTAAAGCTCTTTTTTTAAAATCTTGGCTTACATAAATTTCTACATATGTTATGTCATGCCATATCATCATTAAACTAGCATCTAACAATAGACAAGTGTTTTTTTGTTGTTGTTGTTTTTCTAACCTATGGTTCTCTAACCATAAAGGCTGCTGTGTAATTTGCACCCTGCCTAAGCATTTAAAGAATTTAGGGGAAGCATTTAAATAATCCTGGGAATGCACAAAGAATGCAGAATCGAATCGTTAATCGAATCGAATCAAATTCTCGCTGTCTAAGATTCACAGCCCTAACTTCAAAATGTATATCTTGTTTTTATTTTTATTTATTTATTTATTGTATACAAAATGTATCTGTCTCAGTTTGAAGGACAGATGAGGGTCTGCAATATCAATGTTGTCCACATAATATATAGGTTTTCCACATTACAATGTATAGGTTTTCTAATGTTTTTCTTTTAGTTTGACTGGCTGATATTTGCTTGTTTGTTTGAGTGAGTCGTTTCATCAAACCCTAACTTAAAAAACAACAACAACATTATTTCGAAGGATACATGGCACATGAGCCACTGGTGTACATATTGTCCACCTGAGCCATGTGCTTCAACCATGATGATTGCTGCTTGCAGCTATATTTCTATATTTAAAATTGTAATGTGCACTATCGTGTCCCTTTGCTGACCCTCTTTGACCTGTATAATTTCTCCACAAATTAAAGAGCCCGTGTCCTTGACCTGAGTGCTAATTAATGCCTCAGAATTGAGGGCCTGTGTCACTTTCCATAAGCTATCATCAATTCAGATATTTATATTATAATGCTTTTCAAATTCACGTGTTGAAATGTTGAAGACGTTGAAATTCCCTTCTTAATTGTGTTGTCTAATAATTGTTTTTATTGGCTCTGATTTAAAAACATTCAGAAAAGTGCTTTTTTGTCTTACTGCAAAAAAGTACAATATACACCAAGCCTTGTTTGAGCTTGAATGTGCTCCATTTGCTCCTCTCTTTCCTTCTGCGAATGCCAGAAATTTCATTTCTGTCTGAATTATTAAATAATCCCTGCTCATTAAATCATTTGGGAAATTATGTGTTAATTATGCAGCCGGGGAGCACCACACCAAGTACTGGGCCTTATATTCATAACCATGTGCTAATGACTGAATGGCTGATTGATTAACAAGACAAAACTATTGAATTGTAATAATAGAGTAATTCTGTTTGGTTCATGCTTTACTTTTCATGGATCAGCTCTTTGTTGGGCCATATAACAAGCCTAAAATCAATCGAATCTTCCTTGTCGTTCCGCAAAGGATCAACAATGGTCTCACGAATTGATTAGCCGGCTGAGCATTAGGAAAAATATGTCCATTTTAGTGCTTTTTGCGCATTGATGTTGCTCTTGTCTCATTGCAGGTGAGTCAGGGAAGGTTTCTGATTCATACAAGGCCATTCACCCAGTCTAGAAGGAATCAATGATATGAGAATAAGCCCACAGAAGACTCATGCTTTCAGCTGCTAGACCACAGGATAAGGAGAAAGGCAAACATAACATTTACTCATATAATGTTTTAAATACTCATACATTAGATCACTCTTTTTGAACTAATTGTGGTGTGATGTCATGTTTGCACTCGGGAGAACTAAAGGGAATTAATTATGGAAAATACAAGTGCTTGGATCAATGATTTATGTAACAGAGTCTATCCCATGGGGGCTATTAGAGCTAATCAATCTTTTGCAAAGACTAATTATTTTAAAATGAATGTACTGTAGATAGAACAATGCATTCTTTTATGGCCATTATGGGAAATAAACAAACCGGAGTGATGACGCTTTTTCTGAGAGATATAAGAATATATAATTCTGCTATCTAAAGCATGTAGATATTTACACATATCTGATTATCTATAATAGATGCAAACACTTTATCAGGTGATATTTTCTCACAACTGTAAGTTTGGGAGCAATTGTAACACTATTTATGAAGCAATATATGTAAACAATACATGAAAAATGAAATGTTTAAAATGTCTAAATTAACATGATTTCATCAACCATATTTTGTACAACATAGGTTTCAAAGGGGGAAATTTTCAGCCAAACAAACAAAAAAAAAAGGGTGCAAAAAATCTAAAGCATATTTGTTGGGAAAATGGTATAGATAAGTGTGAATTATCAATATTTATTAATATATTTTTGAATTAAAGGCACAATATGTAAGATTTTTTTTATTAAAATAACCAAAAACCACTAGAACAGTGTTATATATTTTGCTGACTTGTTTACTTACATTATCCCAAATGTTTCGAAGAATGTTTAAATCCAGAGAAATAAGCAATTTTAACTAGTGAGACGGAGCGTGTCCATAGTGTCATTGTGTCGCCTGCCAATGACGTCATATTAATAAATCATTAGCTCATCCATGAACATTATTTCTGCCCGAGTCCCGTCGGATTGCATCGCTGTGGGGATGAAGACCACAACTCCCATGACTCCACGCTCAGTCACCGTGTCATCAAACTATGCCTTTGTCTATTTGTTTATTTGGAATACCCGCCCTCTAGCGGAGAAAATTACATACTATGCCTTTAATGATAATATTTTCCAGAATTCTTTAAAAAAAAAAAATTGGCTTTAGTGCAATAACATAAATGCTATTCAAACAACATATGCACAGTATATAGTCTTAAAATATAAAGTTGCATTTGTATTTTAAGAACGGGGTGTTTTGCAAGGGACCATTCAAAAGCTTAAATATCTAGTACCAATAAAGGTGAAAACTATTCAGCAATATGAATGTTATTATTAGTTTGATGTGTTTTCTTAATTTAGATACACTGGGTTAACAAAAGAAGATCTTTTTGACTTGACAAAAGATCAAATATAAGTGTGAAATGTGCTTTCAAATAAGCAACATATGGTGGCTGAACAAAGCAAATTTCAGCCATGTGTGCTGAGGGCTGGTCAATACATTACTTGAATACAGGCACAATGTCTCACGGGCATTTTGTGACATTGTGAGTGCAGAAAGTTAAACAAAATGAGCTAACAGAAAAAAAAACATGCTGTTCCTGTGGATCTACTGTTCAGCTTATAAAAATAGACATTCTGTAGGGGTGCTATACAGGGCAATGGGAAGTTGACAATGCAATTTTGTACACAAATGGAAGCCATTTATTTTTTCCACAATGGAAGCCATTTATTTTGTTCTGTTGAATGGGAAAGAGAGCCAACATTTCTACTGTGTTGCTTTTGATTCTGTTTCTCTGGTTTCCCTACTTCCAGAACATGTATAAACAATGAACAGAACGGCTTTCCCATGAAAGTGGACTGATACCCAAGATATCATAAAGAATACTTCATAAAGAATAAAATGTTATCTCTGATGCACTGCTATTTCTCCTGGCCTTCACCCAAACCTTGACTATATGGTGGCAGTCAGAGTAACTCCTCCTCCTCCTCAAGATACAGCCATTAAGCAGTCCCTCTTGGGATTGACCACTTGGTATTCAAAGGTTATAAATTATGCTGCTCTGGTAGCTGCTGTATGATCTGCTGTGGGAAGAGGATTGGTGTTTACTTGTGTAAAAAGAAAAAGAAAGAAAGAAAAAAAAGAGATGTCTGATGCTGGGTGTCCTGCCTTGCTTGCAAATGACTATGTCAGTGGTGCAGTACAACTGCAGGACGATAACTTCTGCCTTTATGTCAAATATCCTCAGCTTATGAAAGAAACTGTAAAAGAGCAATAAGAAAACAATCAGAAAAGAAACCTTGCACATTGTCGTTAGATGTGCAGCTTAACTTATATAACCTGTGCGTTCGTGGTTTCACCATTGCTGCTCTCTGGTACTGACTCTGGCATATAATACAAATATTAAAATTAATTAAATAAAATATGCAATATAATAGGGTGCTAATCTAAAAGGAGGTGCAGACTTTAGTGGCTTTTTAGGTGAGCCTCATCACAGCAGGACACATTACAGCACGTTGAATGCATTTAAAGCATGCTGTGATGGGGAGATGTTCATTCTAATTTAATATTATTGTCAAGATTTTAAGCATGAGATCAAAAGCTTCATACAGGGAAAATCTTTAAAAGCATGTGTCAAGTTCTTAGAAATGCACTCTTTATATTCATGTTGGTTTGAAAAACTTGTATACCATTTTTTTTAACAAAAGTTCAAATTTAATGAAGATGCAGTCTTCATTAAAGAAATAAAAAAGTGCCAGTGGTGACTTTTTTGCAAATTAAAATTGCTTCTTGCATGTATTGTTGCAGTTTTGAAGTGAAATGTCTAGTAAGTGGCGCTAAAAGCGTGTTTAATTTACGCTGAAACAGACGTGACTTATTGCAACATTTTTTTTGGTTCCTGCATGTATCACGGCGGTTCGGAGATGGATGTCTGATGACTGGCCTTAAAAGTACTGAGCAAATAAATATCTATATGGAGTTGTTTATGTGATGCACAATTTACACAGTATTAGTTTATAAATCATGCACAGTGGTAAAATTGTTTACTGTGCAACAAACAGCGCCAAAATCCTTACTGATTGATAATCTGTGTGAAAAGGAATACAGGTTGTTGGTGTTTCACTGCCATTTCAGGTGGAAACTGCAGCTAATTTTATGTAAGCTACAGGTACGTTTTTCTTTTTTTTTGCCAAGAATTATTCACTCATATGGGATTGTATTGTATGACATTTTACATCCTTGATATATCATAAAAAATACAAAATGATTAGTATTTTAAGAGACTGACCTTGATGCACTGACCTTGACACAAAGTTTACACTGATTATTTCCTGTTTGATGTTTTTTTATGCATGTTGGTTGCACCTGCTTTTATTCATTTATTTTTATTGTTTATAAGAAATAATGCCAAACTAGAAAGATTCCTGCAAACCCTTAGTATTTCATTCTTCAAGTCAAGTCGCCTTTATTTATATAGCACTTTATATAGAGACTGTGTCAAAGCAGCTTTACAGTGTTAAACAGGAAAATAGTGTCGATGATGTAGGAGGACAATAGTAAACAGTCAGTTTTTCAGTTAAAGTCAGTTCATTGTTGATTCAGTGATGTAATCATCCAATTCAGTTCAGTTCTCTTCAAATAGTACTGTACAATGAAGCCGACAATACTGTCAGAAATTAAGTGTCCCCAACAAAGGCGACAGTGGCAAGGAAACAAAACTCCCATCGGTCACAGAAATGGGAAAAACACCTTGGGAGAAACCAGGCTCAGTCGGGGGGCCAGTTCTCCTCTGGCCAGACGAAACCAGCATTGTGTAGTTTAATTCCGGGCTGCAACACAAATCAGATTGTGCAGAGGACTCTTCTGGTTATCGTGGTCTTATGCTGATGGTCGTCTAGTTGACAAGGTCTTCGCAGGGGATCTGTCTCTGGGGCTCATCTCATATGGACTGGATCTGGGTGGCTACGGTGACCTTGGAATAAGAATGAAACAGACTAATAGTAGCGTAGATGCCATTCTTCTTACAATGTAACAAGTACATCGGGGTTATGGAAAGTGTTCCTGGTTCTGGTGGACCTAACTGATGCAGCCTAACAATCCTTGCAGCCCTCGGATTTGAATTATAGAAATGTGATAGTGTGTTATGTGTTAGCCAGTTAAAAAATAGATGGGTTTTTAATCTAGATTTAAACTGACAGAGTGTGTCTGCCTCCCGAAGAATGCTAGGTAGATTGTTCCAGAGTTTGGTTGCTAAATAGAAAAAGGATCTGCTGCCCGCAGTTGATTTTGATATTCTAGGTATTATCAAATGGCCAGAGTTTTGAGATCACAGCGGACGTGAAGAACTAGAATGTGATAAGAGCTCGCTCAAGTACTGATGAGCTAAACCATTCAGGGCTTTATAAGAAATTAGCATGTATATGATGTATATGATGTTTAATAGGGAGCCAGTGCAGAGTTGAAAGAACCGGGCTAATACGATCATACTTCTAGTAAGAACTCTAGCTGCTGCATTTTGGACCAGCTGGAGTTTGTTTATTAAGCTTCCAGAACAACCACCCAATAAAGTATTACAATAATCTAACCTTGAGGTCATAAATGCATGAATTAACCTTTCTGCATTTGACATTGAAAGCATAGGTTGTAATTTAGATATATTTTTGTGTTCTAGGTTATTACATGCGGAGGTTTTTGAGGTTTTTGGTAACAACTCTGTTTTTTCAGAATTGAATACTAGTCGCCCAGTTTTTTATATCAGCTATGCCAGCTATGCATTTAGCAAATTGGTATGTTTTGTCAGGCCACAAAGAAGTATTGAGCTGAGTATCATCAGCATAACAGTGAAAGC
>NW_015634463.1:286929-287052 GCF_001515625.1 Sinocyclocheilus rhinocerous
TGAGGACATAAATTTGTATAATGACAAAGGTATGACATAGGTATTACAAGGAGAAGATGACTTTTCAGGACATTACCCCATGTCCCCACTTTTCAAAACGCATATAAATCACACAGAATGGAG
>NW_015634463.1:287103-306433 GCF_001515625.1 Sinocyclocheilus rhinocerous
TTCTAGTAAGAACTCTAGCTGCTGCATTTTGGACCAGCTGGAGTTTGTTTATTAAGCTTCCAGAACAACCACCCAATAAAGTATTACAATAATCTAACCTTGAGGTCATAAATGCATGAATTAACCTTTCTGCATTTGACATTGAAAGCATAGGTTGTAATTTAGATATATTTTTGAGATGGAAAAATACAGTTTTACAAATGCTAGAAATGTGGCTTTCAAAGGAAAGATTGCTATCAAATAGCACACCTATAGGTTTATAACTGGTAATGAAGAATTGGCAGAGCAGCCATCAATGGTTAGACAGTGTTCTAGGTTATTACATGCGGAGGTTTTTGGTCTGATATTTAACAACTCTGTTTTTTCAGAATTGAATACTAGTCGCCCAGTTTTTTATATCAGCTATGCATTCCGTTAGTTTAGCAAATTGGTATGTTTTGTCAGGCCACAAAGAAGTATTGAGCTGAGTATCATCAGCATAACAGTGAAAGCATACCCAGGTGAAAAAGACGTAGTATTAAAAATATACTTGAAATTCAAGTAGTATGTTTATAATACATTTGTATTCCCAACATGCTTATTTGAAGTGCAATAAAAATATATTGAATTGCATTTTAATATATTTCTAAAAAGTATACTAGAAGTACTTTTGTATTAAATATATGCTTACTTATACTTCTAAGAAATATGCTAAACAGAAGCATACTTTTAATGTATTTATAAAAAGTATACTAGAAATACTTTGGTAATAAATATATGCTTAGTTACACTTTTAAGGGATATACTAAACACAAGCATACTTTTAGTGACTTTTTAGTGTATTTACAGAAAACATACGTATGTTAACCTTACTTAAAGTATATTTTATGTCTACTTTGTGTAAGAACATAACAAAATGATTACACTTTTAGTGGGTTTTTAATGTACTTTATATTGCAGTAGGCCTACACATGGTTATATTTTAAATATTTATGTATTTATAATTTTAATATTTGGAAAAGTACAATATTTTGAAAAACATTTTTAACATTTACAATGTACAAACGTTTGTCAACTATTATTAAGCATTGCGATATTTAAAATATGTTGTTTAATATGTTGTTCAGTTTTACTTAAAAGGTTATGCTACTTTGGTTGATTAGGCTGTTGTTCATTACATAAAACAATAATTGTAATAAGCTAGGTGTTTATAAATTTGTTCAAGCCTGACGCCTTTATTTTCTAATATATATATTTCTGAAATTCCCACAAGGATTTCAACATCATATATGAAAAAAAAAAAAAACAAACTTGTGTTTAAATTCAAACGACACACTGACCTCCAAAGAGAAAGAAAAACTTGAAATCGCATCATATGACCCCTTTAAACAGTATTATATAGAGCGGTCGCCAGTCGTGTCTCTTTAGGGCACTTGGAGGAAACCACGCAATTTATTTTGGATTACTTTGGCGATGTTTTTTTGCGATTTCAACTTTTTAAAACGTGAACATCTTTGGTGAATCTTCTTTCATCGGAGGGACATAAATCTCTCAGATTTTTGTTAAAATATCTCAGCTTTACTTTTGAAGATGAACGAAAGTCTTAGATGGTTCGGAGCATCTTAAGGGTGAGTGATGACAGAATTCAATTCTTTCAGAATTTCTTTCAGAATTCAGAATTTTTACCAGCTTCTGCAAGCGTCGGGCTTTTGGAACCTCACTGTACGGTCAGATAAGTATGATTTGAACCATTTCCACTAATTCCAACATAATTTTCTAGTCTATTCAAAAGAATGTTGTGGTCGATCGTGTCAAATGCAGAGCTAAGATCCAGTAGCACTAATAGAGAGATACAACCACGATCAGATGATAAGAGTGTTGGGAAATGTCTGCGTCTGTTGATGCTTTATTTTTTGTTAATTTTGCAACTGTATCATTAACACTTATTACTCCAGATCAGTGGTTCCCAACCTTTTTCAACTCGCGGCCCACACAACCAAACACATATGTTTCCGCGGCCCACTGCAAAAAAATTAACTGACTTGGGTTCAGTTAACCCAACACCTTTTCAGTGTAAAAAAACTCAATAGGCTTGGACACATATTCACTGTGTTTAGTCTCCAGGTGCCGTCGTAGTTTGCTCGGTTTCAAAGCTTCATTTGATAAGACTTCTGAGCAAACAACGCAGAGCGGTAGCTGCTTGTTCTCCGCTCCCACACATGTGAGGCCTCGCACTAGATAGTCACTACTGTATTTTCTTTTAGATTTATTTTGAGTCTTTTCAGTGTCAGGCTTACTTGTAGATGGAGAAACATCTGCATTTGTTCTTTTCAGCGACCCTGCTGACAGCCATTTATCCATGTTTTAATCGTCTATTCAAAAGAATGTTGTGGTCGATCGTGTCAAATGCAGCACAATTTTATACAATTCTTCCTCTCCTATAGCAGATAATGAGTGGAATTGTTCCTCAGGGGATCTATAGTGCACAATCTGATGCAATACTGTAGCTGATGGCTACATGGTTATAATTTTATCTCTAATAGTATCAATCTTGGAAGTAAAGAAGTTCATAAAGTCATTACTTATGCAGCAAAAATATTTTACAATTGGCGGTTTATTCTTAAACCAATCAGCGAGCTTGAATAGTGGAAGCAAAGTAACAGTTTAATATTTATTTTTTATTGAATTATATATATGAAATTAAGATATTATGTTATGACTTAGAAATTTAATGAAATGGCAATGAACAATAAATGCATTCAAAATATCAAATATGGCTTCGACAGTTGATTGAGTCGGCAGCGACTTACAGAAAAGGAAATCCTCTTGTATTATGACTTAGAAATTTTTACATATATTAACAATATTATTATTTTTTAAAATAGTAATTGGCGGCCCCCCTGCAATAGTGGGCCGTGGCCCACAGGTTAAAAACCACTGCTCTAGATAATGTTATATAAAGCACCATTACTTCAAACAAGAAATACTGAAAATTTTACTATAAATTGTAGCAACTCCTCCCCCTTTACCTTTTGGACGCGGCTCATGTTTATAACAGTAATCTCGGGGCGTAGACTCATTTAAAGTAATGTAATCATCTGGTTTTAGCCAGGTTTCTGTCAAACATAGCACATCTAGCTCATGATCTATGATCATATCATTTACAAAAAGTTTATTTGAAAGGGACCTAATATTCATTAGCCAAGCTTTAGCATTTGTTTATCTGTATTACATCTGTTTTTTTTTAACATTGATTAAATTGTTACCCTTAAATTGGTTTAGACGTAAAAATTATCTATAGTCTCTATAGTATGATATAGGTGAAGGAGTCTTTATGTGCTGAGATTTTTTTTTCAGTATTCTTTGACAGTATTAGGACAGATGTACCTGGGATTAATTCATACATTTAAAACATTGTCGTTCATCATATAAGAGATTTATTCAAGCCTATGCAGACAGGTTGGCCTAAGAAACACAGATCCTGCGATTGTGCTTTATTATGACTGCCTCATAAGTGCTTTTTGTTGTTGTTCCAAGAGATGTACAACCTCAGAGAGCCAAACTGGTGGCTATTGGTACACAAGCCATCATAAACACACAAACCATTTGTGTGCAATGTAACAACTGCTCTCACTCCACCTGTCAACCTGTCTATCAAATACAGCCAACTATGGACTGGACCTCCTTGAAACAGAGAGCTCTACTCCAATGCTCTGTTTTTTTTTTCTCTCTCTGATCTCATTTTCCCTACAGTAAATGGCCAGAAATATTCAATTATACAGTGTCAGATGCACGTTTTCTGCTATTAAGGTAACATCTTAGTTGAAGTTGATAATCGTGGTTCTTTGAATCAGTTGAGTTCAAGGAGACACTTCTTTTTATTACCTCCAGAATGATTGAGGAGTGAAGTGATAGAATCCACCCAGACTGCTTATAAACAGCTGCCTCTGAAGGCAAGCTCTGAAAGTAAATTGTCATTGATTTCCGGCTTTCCATAAGGTGAAACTGTGGAACTTTTGTGCAAATGCTCCCTGAATATAAAGCTAAATATTTGAGGCCTCCCAATATGCACGTTTCACATGCATTATGCAGTCATCAGTCAGGAAATTAAATTTAAATTGGCTTTACAAAACCTTAACCAATTTAAAATGCCATATCATGTAAGTCAAGCTTTTGTGCGGCAGACATTTTTTACATGACAAACTTCCACCTTTTCTCTGATCCCTACAATTAAAAATCAAATGTTTACTTGCTACACATCACTGTAAACTCTGTTATGATTGGCTACTGTCTTCACAATCTAGTAACAGTATACATATTGCAAGTTCACTGTCAGGTCCAATAATTCACAGAACAAACATTTGTCACACAAACTTCAGCATTGGGACATTGGGATCTTTACAAAGGACTGCAAGTATTTTTTGCAACCCTCTACATTGCGAGTAAATCACTCGCATATGCGCGACTAAATCTTCACTCTGGTGACTAAATGATGTCTAATATTAGCTAATGGCTAATACATTCTCAGATTTTACTCGCCAGTGTGTGAATTTGCCCGAGTATAATGTACTCAAATTGAAAAAATTTCTACCCTCTGACACTCTACATTTGGTCCCTCTCTGATAACAGTAAAAGTTACATATATATATATATATATATATATATATATATATATATCAGTCTGGCGAGTAAACTAAAAAAATTACTAGCCAATGGCGATTCAATTGCCAAGGTGTCCGTAGAGGGTTGTTTTGACTTGAAAAATTTCAGAACAAGCCATTTGTGAAGCTTAGTTTGAACAGAAGGTCTTTTTGGAAAGGGGAGGGAGGACTTACATTCTGTTACATAATACATGAAATGCCTACGTTTCAAAACATCAAGGAGAAATAGATTTTATACATGCTTTGATCCCTTTATTTTGAAACTATCAATTGATTCTCTGTATATAGTGTTGAGAGCAGCTTAGGACACTACAGATTGAAGGCACTAAATAGTTTAATATGCAGGTGTTAATTTATTTAAAAAAGAAGATTGTAGGGTGTACTGTTATAAACCTGGTCTGCAGGCTTTAATTTGAAAATGAAAGGAGTGTGAGATAAATGGCTTCCAATTAAGGGTTGAAGTAAAAGAACATGTTGTACGTATCTTTAGCTTCAACAGCTGGCTAGAAGCCTTCAGAATTACTTCTGAATACCATCTGGTGGGAGGTAAATGGAAAACAAAATTGAGTAAGAGTGTGCTGAGTTGAAGAGGTGTAAGAACAATAAATAATAAATAACCAGCATACTTTTGATTGGTTCTCAAGCCATTATATAAAAACTAGTGGATTGGTAAAAGTTAAATGAAATTTTTTTTCCTCAACCAATTTCAAAGGTAATTCACAATTGTGCATCACTGGTCAAGTTATTTCTCATAGTTTACAACTTTGAAAAATTCATCTAATAACATCCTATATGTTTTATGTACCGTATATGTTTACATACTTGTCTAAAAGGGTGATTCATCTTTACTCCACTTTAGCATGTCATCACTGACAGACAGGACAATGCCTGCAGTGTGTGAATAGTTAGCCAAAGTGTCAAATAATAGCTACAGAAGACCCATGTGTTGAGACAAAGATGATTAACTGCATGACAATGACAACAGTTTTTTGTTTTATATTCACAATACATTTGCTGAAAGTCTTTCTACCATGTGCCTTTGTGTCAAAGGCCTAATTAAATGTAATCTTTTGAAAGGATCTAAATTAATCTTTTTTATTATTATTATTATTTATGTGTTTAGAAATGGGATAACATTTATTATAGCTAAAACATGATGTATTTCCCTCCTGGACAAGCTCCGGAGTGGAGACTTTTTAAATATTTTATTTATAACAGTTTTAATACAAACATAAAACAAATCAAAGTCTTATTTAATATATACAAAAATATACTGCACATAAAAAAAAATACACACATATATATATATATATATATATATATATACATATATACATACATACATCCCATCCCCACCGGAACATGCACCAAATATACTGAAGAAAAAAAAACACCTTAAGGACATACTTAATCAAACGTAAACAAAACATTAAAAATTAAGTGAAAAACAAATTTAAAATCTTAAGGAAGGAGCCCCAGATTTTATCAAATTTTTTAGAAGCATCGATCTTAGAAACACGCATCTTTTTGAGCTTGAGGGCAGAAACCATTTCAGCCAACCATTTATTGAAACTAGGTGGTAAAGTGGACTTGCAATCCATCAAAATCACCCTTTTAGCTACCACCAAACCAAACATTAGAGACAATTGCTGAGAACGTGTTACTGCTAATGTAGGGTCAGAACATCCGAGCAAAGCTAACTCAATATCTGGACTGATATCTTCTCCAAAAACAGTACCACTGAAAGATATTCTTCCAAAACTCGGAAATCTTAGGGCAAAACCAAAAAGTATGAGCATGAGTGCCATCTGAGCTCTTGTACTTATCGCATAATGGAGAAACTGAAGGGTAAATTTTATTGAGTTTAGTTTTGGAATAGTGTGCAACACTTTAAACTGTATAAATTGTAATCTAGCATTAATAGAGCAAGTATGAATTTGTTTCAGTCCCTTATCCCAAATCTCATTGCAGATGTTCAATCCAATTTCATTCTCCTATGCTAATTTGAGGTCATTTGAAGAAACTGCAAAATGAGAGACAAACAAAGAAACAAACTGTCACCAAATGTTTCTAAATTAATCTTTGCAGCATATAGGTTCCTATATAAATATACAGCACCTCACAGTTTGATAACTGAAAAGTCTTTATAAAAATATAAATTTGAAAAAAATATATAACTTAGTAAAGACAGTATCTAGCTTGGCACTTTTGAAAAATCATTTTAAAAATTCACAAAACCAATTCTACTCTTAAGATGCTACAGTTAACTATTATTGGACATTCCTGAGAAGGCAGAATAAAAATTCAATCAAAAGCCTGAGCATAACTATCATTTCTCTTGTAGTGCTATTAACCACAATTGCTACATCTATTAATTTTTAAGTGAACAAGCTCGCAGCACAAGGTTTTCTTATTTTATTTCTGAATTCTCCTTCAAACTACCACCATCTTGTGTTTTAACTTTCATATATGAAGGTGCAGATTTTGAGCAGACTGACGTGAATACAGCAGTTCCACAAAATGACATTTGGGTGACTGACTATTTTAAAAGGCACTTCATGAAGTGTGTTAATCTGTAAAATAGTTGTTCTCTTATGTTGAAGAGCTGATGCATTAAAGATGGCATCTAGTGAGCAGATGACAGTCCTGTCCTCGACCATGGAGTGCAGTGAGAGCTCTCATGAGTGGCTCAAGCCTACTCAAATCAAACTCTCACATCAATGGGCAAAACTGAGTTGGAAGCCCATGTAATTTGAAGAAACTTTTGCAAGTCTCTGGATGCGTATTTAATTAAGTACTATAGGTGTTACTCTTTGACACCCTGTGACACCTATTTTTACAGTTAAATCTGCTTTATGCTTATAGTTTCAGCAGTGTGTGAAGTTGTGCTTAAAAGAAGGTTGCGTCACAAAGTGCTCTTTTTTTATTAATATAAATATATTAATCTGTTGGCACTCTCTCATCTATTTGATTAATATTAATATTTATAAATTCGTACCTTTTTCTGTTTATTGGTTACACTCTGTGCCTCATGGTCCAATATTCACTAAATAATCTGTTTAATTAGAACGGTGCCTCAATCGGAATTATCGTAAATTTCCTAATCGGAAACTGGACGTGAACGGCGGTTGTAGCTATTGTATCGTACAATGGAAGTACTTACTACTGGGAAACTCAGAGATAATTTTGATACTCGAGTTTCCGGGTTGGGCGGCCATACACTTTAAACATGTATAGGGCATGATTGCTGCTGTCAATGCTATTCTTTATTAATTTTTCCACAACAACTAGTTGTGCATAGATGATGATTGTGCACAAAGTGAAGAATTTAGTCAATAGTCTGGAGTTAATGGATTAAAGAAAATATTACATTAAAAAGCATGGATACATTATTAAATTTTTCGACAAATGAGACTGCATTAAAAAATCAAACTGAAAGTGTTTTAGCCCAAGTTTCATTACCAGGTAGGGGGAAGAATGCTATATCGGTGGTGCTGCATTATTGTTGTGGATTATTTATTTAGCAGTTCTCCAATATTCTCAGCAGCTCTGTATGGTGAGATAATCAATCTAGAGCCCTCAGCATTGAACTGCTCATTCTGCTCTGTGTCAGCCTGTGTGTCCCCTTAATTAAACCATCCAAGCTAAAGTACACCATTTATTTTGACTTGCTGTTCCTAAGGTAGCTAGGAACAAACAGAGTGTGGGAAGTGTGGTCAACTGGTCTTCAAAAATAAAAATAAAAACTCAAGAACTACTTTGCTTGCAAATTATTATTATTATTATTATTATTATTATTATTATTATTGCAAATTAAGAAACAGATTTAATTTCAAATTAAAAACTATAAAAAATAGAATTTTTAATTTAGGCACAGCACAGAAACCAGTTTGCCTCCATTCAATTGGAGTGTTGTTCATTATTTAAAATGCACAGAATGTGTCAACTGGCAGGTGTCCAAAGCATGAGCAAAATACATCCTCCATTATTTCCACAAATAATTAGAGAAATATATTTCCCATGAGAACCTCGTCTGATCTTACTGCTTATCATCTAATCTGTTCAAAGAGATCTCTGGGAAACAGGCTTTCCTTCACACCTACACAGAAAGGCGGCAAAGATTTCATAATGAGTATGCAATGCACCTTTGCTTAGATGTGCTTTTCTCTTTGGATACAGAGCCAAGAGTAAATGTTTGATGTCCTTGGAAATTAATCATCCAGAGCTTTTTGCTTTTGGTGGGGATGGAATGATTCACAACAAACTAATTCTTTATCTATGCATTAATAATAGTTAGTTAGTTGTTAGGTATGGGGTACGATTAATATCTGCTTTATTATTAGTACTAATAAACAGCCAATATGCTAGTAATATGCATGCTAATAAGCAACTAGTTAATAGTGAGAACTGGTCCCTAAACTAAAGTGTTACCGTAATTAGCAATGTAGAACTACATACTGATTTTACTGAAAAATAATATGTAAATACGTTTAGGTTTCTGTCATATGTGATTGCATATTGTGATTTGCAAAATGCCCCTGTGTGAATTAAATATATTAAAACCTCAACAACATAATGGTAAACAGATACTGAATATATTTTAACTGAATCATGTTGCAGGCAGACCTTGTGTAGAGTTGAAGTAAACTATCTTCTGGGTGTAGACTTATGGCTTGTTCTTGAAAAGAAAGATCCAAGTTTATCTTGAATTCATTTCTGTTGTCTAAAGCATCCTGTTGAGGTTGTGCTATTTTTCTAAATGGATGAATGGTTATGCATTAACAACATAATTCATTGTAGTGAATCAGCTCATGGGGAAATATGAATAATTAATCATAACTAGTTATAATTAATTATAAATTTGGTGGAGTTTGCTTCGTGTTAACTAATGTTTATTGATAGTATGCCCTTTCAGCTATTTCCTGTGAAAGTTACAAGTTAATCTTGTAATGACATGAGTTCGGTTATAGATTTGCACAAGGTTGGCAAGTGATTTCACAGCCTCATGCTATGGGCACCTGCACACTAGAGAAAGCTCAGATGGAGAGTTTTACGGTCCATTTTGAAGATGTAGAAAGAGCGGGGTCAGTTTTAAATCAAGGGGGAATACAGTGAATTGGATTTCCGAAAGCACAGCTGAACCCTCTTATCTGACATTCATAATGGTCAATGGATACCTACGTCAGAATGTTCTCAACTTTGATGGACCCTTGAGTTTTTCCTCTACATTTTTACAATGCACCATCTCCATTGAAATCATATAATATTTACCATTTCTATATTTAATATTCATTTCTAATTTTCATTCCAGTACAGTACATTCTGTCGCAGGTCTTGCTGCTGGAGCTTGTGCTGCATAACCTTGAATGTTAAATTAAATGGTGTTTGGTAATAACTTGCATTCTATATGAAATAATTGCATAGGATAAAGGAAAGATAATTTATTTTTACATTTCTTTTTGTGTGTTTGCAAAAACCTGCTGTTGTGGAAGGAATAAAAAAATATTTGTGAAAAAAGCTAGTGACAGAAAGAAAAGTCTTGAATATTCTGAATATTTTTCAACTCCTCTTGTAGCTTTCTGCAGTTTTGATGTGGAGAAAAAATCACAAGAAATATAAAAAAATGAAATATGAAAAAAGAACAGAAAGAAAAGAACAAAAGTACTGTTGAAGCAATTAATGAAGTCATGATCACATTCATTTGTTTTTGTTTGGGAAACTGGTTTGAAAACAATTATTTTTTAAATTCCATTTGGTGCACTGTTTGTTTTTGAATACTCACTCTCCCATAAGTGATTGCTCATCAACAATGCAAAAATAGCAACCCTTTAGAAGTGGATTTTGATTACATCACAGAACATGTTATTATGGGAATAGCATTGGCTAAATGAGTGTATGAGCAACTGAAGAGTTAAGCCATCTGCTTTCCTCTCTCCTAAGACCTGCACAATTTTGTTCAAGAGGTGGAGGATTGTGAAAATTGTTGATCCAAACAATATCTTTAATAAATGTGGTAGATCAGCATGCAGAAAAGAAATGGTGGACTGAACTGACTTTTGCTCTCAAAGGGTTGTGGAAAGTGGTACAGGGCATGATCAAGCTGAAGAACTAGACTTGTCCTTAATTATTGAAATACATAATGAAGACAGACATGATGGGACTTTCTTCACAGCATTGATTATGCAGTAAGAAATTTATAGAGCAAGTCAGGCTTTTAAAAAGAAATTTGCCTGTTCAGACAGATTTGCACAGATGTGATTTTAACAAATGTTGAAATTGTTGATGAATAAAACATGAGGAAATGGAAAGGATACATACATTCCTTGCAAATTTGTATAGAGTCTTGTGGATTGGCACCCTTTGAGAATAGTATATTCTCAGCTGCATTTGGCTAATTGCTTTTATGCAAGGATGTGGCTTTGATCATGTTGAGCCTGTCTAAAAAGTGGGAACATTACTGTGGAAGACATTAAAGGCAACCTTGTGTTTGAGGCTTGATGAGAAAAGCTTTGCTTTTTATAGCAAAGTCTTTGTTGTAAATTGGATATGAAAGCCTGGCTTAGATGATGAGGCTGTATGTTGTCATATTTCGTAAAATGTGTTTTCAGAATTATTACATTCAGGTATAGCCTAAACCTGAGGGAGTGAAATCATTATGGCATGTTTATTTTTTTGTTTCTCATACAAGTGAGTTGTTGGACTGCCGCTGATGAGATGCAAGATTCTTTGACTGGCTTTTAATGGCAGAGATTTTACTTTGTGGTTGCACAGTACGCGTTCATGTAATTACTGCACAGTGTGCTTTTGAAAAAGTCTCAATTTTATTCTCTGTATTCAGCTTAGCAGTGTAATTCAAAATGAATGAATCATATCTTTTTATAATTATTTAGTCCGTATCGGTTTCAAACTGTTAGCTTTGTGTTTTAGGACATAAAGTGCTGTGAAAAAGTTGCCCTCTGTCTGATTTTCTAAACTTGTGCACATTGTTAACTTTGTGGTCACATATTTACTATTACTATTAATATTACTAAATAATATTACTATAATTACTAAATGACAACCTGGTACGTTCTAAAGTTGTACACTTCCTCAAACTCGGAATTATGCATTTCTATGGCGACGCTATTAACGCCAAAATGAATCTGTGCAATTTGAGTAATCAGTAGACAAAACAACAATGTAACAATCGTTATGCAAATGCATTATTATAAATTATAATTTATTTAGTGGGATATTAAAGGGATAGTCCACCTAAAAAAATGAATTCTGTCATCATTTAGTCAATTTGCTCACCCTTGTGCTGTTCCAATCCAAACTTGATGACATCCAATTCTGTGGAACATAATAGAAGATATTTTGAAGAATGTATGACATCCAATTCCGTGGAACATAATAGAAGATATTTTGAAGAATGTATGACATCCAATTCTGTGGAACATAATAGAAGATATTTTGAAGAATGTATGACATCCAATTCTGTGGAACATAATAGAATATTTTGAAGGACGTTGGTAACCAAATAGTTTTGCTTCCCATTGACTTCCTTTGTATGGTCAAAAATATAATGGAAGTCAATGAGAACTGAAACTATTTGCTTACTAACATTCTTCCAATATTTAAATTTATTATGTTTGATTGTATTGTCAGCCCTATTAATAATCAGCAGGCTCCTTCACCAGCAAAATCACATCTTCTGTACAGCTGAACTCAGAAAAGACATTACTTAAAGTGGGTTATATTTCAATAGACTCTTTATCACTTATGCACATCCACGGTGCTGAATCGATTGTCTGATTGTTGAGGCACATTCTGCTGCCTTGAATCTGTGACAAAAGCCCTGCCATGCTCCCACGGGCTATGCTTCATTAGAGAGTAGGAATGGGTAGTATAGGCATGCCTGACAGCCGCTGATAGAGCAACAGATGATGCCAGAAGCTGCGCTACTTTGTCACGGCACACTTTAGCAGACTCTAGTCTGGATCTGGATCAGAAGAAAGCATTCTGGCATTTTGGGGTGCTTTTGATAAGAGTCTGACATTTTACACCCGCATGCAATTGATGACATGCGGAGGCTTTGAATGGCTCGTAGGACGTTGATTGAAGTTTATTAACAACCAACCATTGATAAACTGTAATTTCACAGGAATCTTCCTCCATTCTCCAAAAATAAAAACTGATATATATAGTAGAGAACAGATAATGGCATTTTAATTAGAGAAATACATAAATTGACCCACCAGCAATAAAGCACATGTGATATTTATTACATAAGTGCTAGTCAGTTAAATAGTCCATCACGTTAAATGACCAAATAAGGAGAAATGTTGAAACACTTGAATAAAAGCACTGTAGATAAAACCTGTGACCTGCTGTGAACTCACGCCATCCTCCAGCTCTCCTTTCAGCTACATTATAAAGAGTGAAAGAAAAGAGGTGATTTCAGATGCAGTATAGAGCGGGTTTTATTTAATCATGTATCAAGAGATGCAAATTAGAGGAACAATATTAAAACGATTACATATTGAAAGTGGTATCATTATGTGGTTAGATCTGTATGATGGAGGATGAAAAATCTCTTCCTTTTCTGGATTTAAGAGTTTTCTAAATGAGATCCTAGCTCTGTCACCCTGTCCCTAGATACAAATAGCAATCTTCCACAGTAGTTATTATCCATCCATTTCAGGAAATGTCGTTAAGCACCCGAAGATGGGCAAAATAGCCAGATATTCAGCTCCTTTTCATTATAATCAGATCCATAGAAGTGGCCCTAACAGAAGCAGTCCCCTAAAGCACATATTTTATTGGGTGTTCCTGGACAACATGTTTATTGCATATGCTATGGTGTGATGGATTATGGTCTCCAGAAAGACTCAGCTGAGCTGTTGTTATTGATTTCAGAGTGGCAGAAAGAGCACAAGGTAATTTACTCTCTTGACTTAACACCCACACGTCCATATGCACCCACAACCCACAAAATTGCTTTATATAAGTTAAAATCATTCATAACTGACTCTTACTTGTGCTACTTGAGCCGCTGTTTATGGCCCTGAAATCTTGCTATTGCTATTGTCTTCAGCAAATAATTACACTTGAATGAAGAAGCTATGTCAGGCTTGGCTGTCTAATTAAGAATCTCAACTAAGTGTCCCTTGAGTCAAATATGCAAATTACCTCAGTGGTTTCTTGATGACACGACTGTGGAGAACGATGGACCATAGTGAGGTTTGACATCATGTTTAATTTGATGTGAGTGAAAAGAGGCTGTGAGGGACAGACAGAGCTGCACGATTTTGAGTTTTGCTTTACACAGCAGTTCGATAAACAAGAATTTGATATAGAGGAATTTACATATTAGATGCAATACTGCCAGTTAATTAGTCTGTTGTTTTTTTTTCTGCGACAATGGAAATTCCAAACAATGTCAAAGTGGAATAAAAACCAAACATCACAAAGCAGCTGTGTTTCGTTCCTAAATGAATCTGCATTTGTAAATGAATCTGTTGAGTGAATGATTCCATGATTGACTCATAGTTATTTTGTTTCTGAATGAATAGTTTTTTTTTTTTTTTACAAATCTGTTGAATGAAGGATTCCTTGGCTGACTCATAGTTAATTTGTTTCTAAATGAATCTGTGTTTTTAAATGAATCGGTTGTGTGAATGATTCCATGACTGAGTCATAGTTATTTCGAATGAATCTGTGCTTTTGAACGAATCGGTTGAGCGAATGATACAAGGACTCACTCATTATAACAGTCACTGTATGAATCAGTGTATTTGAATTAATGGTTCAAATGGTTCACTCATAAAGTTGCTCAGTCACTCATAAACTTGTTGCCATCTACTGGAGTAGCCATGTAACATGCAGAAAGATTCACTGAAAAATCCCCACCACTAATGCACAGACTGACAGTGAAAATTACTAGTGTTATTGGACTTTATATCAGCACTCTTGACTTCTTTCAGCCAGTCAAATATGAGGATCAGATCTAATTGTTTATAAGATATTAGCACTGTACAGTACAATCAATTGAACTGACCATCCCTCAGAGCCTCATTTTCATTCACATCACATTTCATTAAATCTGGCATCTACCCAATCTAAAGTTCATGAACCATCTCAATTATCAAAGTCTACAGCATAATTCCACAATTCACTGCTGTACAGTACACAAACAACTGTATGAGCTTTTCTCTTTGTAATACATATCTCCCTCAATTTCCTGCTGGATCTCCTGTTCATTTGCTGTTAATAGACCAAAATAAGTGTTATTATGAAGTTTGTGTGTTTACATCCAACCGTTTTTTTTTTTGTGATGTCACTGTTAAATAAGCCACAATCAATGAAACTGAGTTATGTGGAACACTGAAGTGTTTTGATACTTTTTGAGACTGTTCAGTATCTAGGGAGAAATATTAAGGGGAGACACTGCAGGCAAAAACACTATTTTTTCATGCACCTGTCAATTTTGAGATTTTGGGCTTTTTGGCTTTTCATAAAGTGTTGATAAAGACTAGTGGAAACAAAACATCCAAAAGACACTGTTAAGTGCTTATTTTATAGCACTTTATCTATTTGTGTCAATAGATTTCAATTACAATACATATTTTTAAAGGCCGTTTTCTCAAAATGAGTTTTTTCTCCTACACTGAGCCATAAATCTCCACTTCAGTAGCACTTACACACACCAAACTTTACATTTTTATTCCTGTCTATATTCTGAAGATTTTTACAGAGGGATTTGTTCATATATAATTTGCTTGATTGTATACATAGTTTTTTTTTTTTTTTTTACAAATCTGTTGAATGAAGGATTCCTTGGCTGACTCATAGTTAATTTGTTTCTAAATGAATCTGTGTTTTTAAATGAATCGGTTGTGTGAATGATTCCATGACTGAGTCATAGTTATTTCGAATGAATCTGTGCTTTTGAACGAATCGGTTGAGCGAATGATACAAGGACTCACTCATTATAACAGTCACTGTATGAATCAGTGTATTTGAATTAATGGTTCAAATGGTTCACTCATAAAGTTGCTCAGTCACTCATAAACTTGTTGCCATCTACTGGAGTAGCCATGTAACATGCAGAAAGATTCACTGAAAAATCCCCACCACTAATGCACAGACTGACAGTGAAAATTACTAGTGTTATTGGACTTTATATCAGCACTCTTGACTTCTTTCAGCCAGTCAAATATGAGGATCAGATCTAATTGTTTATAAGATATTAGCACTGTACAGTACAATCAATTGAACTGACCATCCCTCAGAGCCTCATTTTCATTCACATCACATTTCATTAAATCTGGCATCTACCCAATCTAAAGTTCATGAACCATCTCAATTATCAAAGTCTACAGCATAATTCCACAATTCACTGCTGTACAGTACACAAACAACTGTATGAGCTTTTCTCTTTGTAATACATATCTCCCTCAATTTCCTGCTGGATCTCCTGTTCATTTGCTGTTAATAGACCAAAATAAGTGTTATTATGAAGTTTGTGTGTTTACATCCAACCGTTTTTTTTTTTGTGATGTCACTGTTAAATAAGCCACAATCAATGAAACTGAGTTATGTGGAACACTGAAGTGTTTTGATACTTTTTGAGACTGTTCAGTATCTAGGGAGAAATATTAAGGGGAGACACTGCAGGCAAAAACACTATTTTTTCATGCACCTGTCAATTTTGAGATTTTGGGCTTTTTGGCTTTTCATAAAGTGTTGATAAAGACTAGTGGAAACAAAACATCCAAAAGACACTGTTAAGTGCTTATTTTATAGCACTTTATCTATTTGTGTCAATAGATTTCAATTACAATACATATTTTTAAAGGCCGTTTTCTCAAAATGAGTTTTTTTCTCCTACACTGAGCCATAAATCTCCACTTCAGTAGCACTTACACACACCAAACTTTACATTTTTATTCCTGTCTATATTCTGAAGATTTTTACAGAGGGATTTGTTCATATAACCGCTGGGCTACATCATGTGTCATTCACCGGTGAGAAAACTTTTAAAGTACTACAATACCAGGAAGGAAGATCGGGTTGTTGATGTTTGTCTGCCATTCTCACTCTGTCTGCACAGCGTAAAATATTTTTACCCTATTCACCTGCAGTGTCTCGCCTTAAAATGGCTACTAAAGGTTAAGTGTTCCTTTCAATGTACACTTCAGAAAAAGGTCTATTTTTGATATAGACCCAGCACAAATCATGTCACGACATGAAGTAGACTGATTAAATATGCTAACATATTAGAGAGTGTATAATTATTGGTGTTTTCTCAGGCAGCAGTGGAGTGCTAAGAGGAATATACCGAAACTAACAGGTTGCTGTATTGAGCTCCTCGTGATCTCGTAACTGGCAAAAATCCATCTCTGAGTGAAGATCTTCTGTGAGATCAAAGAAAAATGTTTGACATTGACGTTCATATGCTCAGATCACGCCAAACGTTAGGAAATGTTTTCTTAAAGGGGTCATATGATGCGATTTCAATTTTTCCTTTCTCTTTGGAGTGTTACAAGCTCTTGGTGCATCTCCAGACGCTACAAATATGGTGTAGCGTCTAAGATGGTGGCACGTCTTTCTGTCTGTGCGTGATTGAGTGGTTGATGTTTGTTTGTTCATGGGATATTTGCCAACTATTCATTTTGTGAACGTTCGTAAAATATAACTATAATATAGAGTCGGAATTCGTCATACTCGATGGTTGTTTTATGACAATAATATACACAATGACCTGAAGGATGTGTGTGTTCATTCAAAGAAAGGTTTTCCTATTAATTAATTAGAGAAGAGTCCATTTTTACTGTGCACTGTGGATTTCCTATGGAAATTGTAGTGAGAGGGGTGACTCTCAACATCCCATTAGGTCTTAAAATCTATCTGGTCTAGCAGAGGTATCAGGGTTGCCATGGTAACCAGGGTCCTGGGCCTCGTTCACAGACATCTTGGCACCCAGTATGTTTATTGGGTGAGGGGTCTGTGAATGTTTGTTAATCTAATGAATAATTGATTTGTTAAATCAAATGAAAAATGGTGTGTCTGATTGGTCCAGACGCTACACCTGGATGACATGAACACAATCAAGCACGAGAGAAACTGGGTCACGGAGCACATGGGGAGGTAAAACACAACAAAACAGGTCCATATTCCTGACACATGATGCAAAAGAGATGCCATGATGTCAAAATACTTGAGACATAGGACTCTCTCATGTGTTGTTGTCTCAATAATTCCTAGTGTTGGTCGCATAAAGTATTTCTGAATTTGTATATTCTTTGATAGGTTGCATCTTCAACTCCACTGAATTTAATGGTTTGAGTTCTGATTTTTTTGGAATCAGTTTACCATTAATTATGAAAAGGTAAAAAAAGACTCATGAAACTTGAGCTTGTCTTTGCTGTCACAGCTGAATGGAGCTTCGTTACTCATGTTTTGATTGGCTGGTTTCAGTTCCATTGACGCTCAAGCCAGTGTTTTGCTGTTGAAAGTACACTTATTTTAAACTAGTGAATCTGATTAATAAATATTTTGGGCTGGATTAACTTGTCTTTTTATTTAAAATTGTGGGATTGTACTGTTCTAGTTTTATAATTCAACCAGCAGGAATTGCTTTTTATCAATGTGTAGTGATGCTATATAAACCTATTCCGAATTTTTATTAAACCTACATGGTGGATGATGCAGAAATAAAAGCAAACGAATTGCCCCAGTGTTCACATTAATATAAGTCTTGTGGAACTAGACTTTTGAGTATGAACATAAAGTCTGCGCTATTCTTACCAAAACTTGCCACGCCGGGACACGGCATCACAGTATGGTAAGGGGCGTAACATTTCCGTCACACGCTTGAGGTATTCAGCCAATCATAACACACTGGATAGCTGGCCAATCAGTGTACACCTCGCTTTTCAGAACGATGAGCTTTGTAAAAGTCGACACGTTTCAGAAAGGCGGGGCATAGAGGAGCAACAATAATGTACATTATGTGGAAAATAATGTTTTTTTAACCTTAAACCACATAAACACATTGCATTACACCAAATACACAACATAATGTTATTTTTAGCAACGTCATATGACCCCTTTAATTCTGTGGCTTAGCAGAAATGATGAATGATCTGTAATACCACTGAGAGCTTCAATAAATATCCTTGGATGAACTAACTGCTGTAAATATGCAGAAATGGCAGCGGATACTTAATTGTGCACGGAAGCTTTCGAATTTGCCATCAACGACTAATATGCAGAACAAGCCAATTGAGGCTTAATTTTCTTAATTTTGCATTACTGATGAGTGCATAATGTAATATTGAAGCTTTTTAAATTTTCATGACTGGTTTGTTCCATATTTATGTGCAGCGTTTTGCGGTTATATTTTCAAAAAGCAAAGGGTGTAATACGAATAAATAGCCCATGTCCATGATTAATAAACATAAACATAAACTAAAAGCATCTGGTAGAAAATAGTGGCTGGTTTGTAATGTTTACTTACTTACTTAGCTTCTCCAAGTGTTGAAACATTATAATTTATGTAGCGTCTGGACCAATCAGACACACCATTTTTCATTTGATTTAACAAATCAATTATTCATTAGATTAACAAACATTCACAGACCCCTCACCCAATAAACATACTGGGTGCCAGGATGTCTGCAACGGAGGCCCAGGACCCTGGTTAC
>NW_015634463.1:306644-323601 GCF_001515625.1 Sinocyclocheilus rhinocerous
TTAAGCTTTAACCCTTTCCTATACCAACTGTATGCGTGTGTGTGTGTGTGTGTGTGTATGTGTATGTTAGACCAGTTTAAGTGTTTATGTGTATGTTAGACCAGTTTAAGTGTTTATGTGTATGTTAGACCAGTTTAAGTGTTTATGTGTATGTTAGACCAGTTTAAGTGTTTATGTGTATGTTAGACCAGTTTAAGTGTTTATGTGTATGTTAGACCAGTTTAAGTGTTTATGTGTATTGTGTGTGTGTGTGTGTGTTTATGTGTATGTTAGACCAGTTTAATTGTTTATGTAGTATGTTAGACTAGTTTAAGTGTTTATGTAGTATGTTGGACTAGTTTAAGTGTTTATGTAGTTAATAAAGTCATTTATTTGTATCACACTTGACGTTGTTCATTGTTTACTCATAACTGGCGTCCCTAATCATGCAGATTTATGCTGCAGGCTCTGTGTAGAGTTGTACAGTAAGAAAGTTATTTCCCTTAACCAGGAAATTAACGTTCTTAGAATTGACAGACAGTTGACCCTGAGAGGTCAAGTAAATATCTACAGCGGATCTAAATATTTATAATTAATTATAACTAGTTATGATTAATTATTCATATTTCCCCATGAGCTGATTCGCTACATTTATGAAGTTTAAAAAGTCTGCCTTGAATAAGATGGAGGATGATTTTAAAGATTGCCTCTAAAAGCTAAGAAACAAAATTAAATGATTTGTTTTCACCTTGTTTTTTCTTGTTGTAATAACTTCAGAATTGCATCTCAACTGATTGTCTTTTGTGGTGCATGTGTCAGTACTTCCCCCATTCCTTTGGCTTCAAGTTGTTTTTCAGTGGAAGACATTAAACTTTAATTTTCACTTAATACTGCAGCTCTCTTATTTGAGCCTCCAGGAGAAAATACAGTTTTGATCTAGTACGAAACATCCCCCAAAGGGTGGTTCAAGGTTACTCAGACTACTGCTAAATGCACTGGGGTCATTTATTTGCATATATTAAAATATCATACTGGTCCAAGAGGAATATCAGTGCACTTTTTTAATTGAAATTCACTGTCAACATCCAATTCAAAACTTCCAACATAGCACTTGGTATATAGCTACAGGACATTATACATAATGAATGAACTGAAGACAGATAAAGAAATATTCCAGGTTCTGTACACGTTTGGCTAATCTGCAGCGTTTGTTTTGATTATCACAAAATAATTTTGTCATATCTTTTTCTTTTCTCTCTCTCTCTTTTGGCAAGACATTTCCAAATGAAGTGAATGGGGCCAATTTTCGAGGCTTTAACGGCTCAAATGTTACAACTTCATATAAGTGTTACATTAACTATTCTGTTAAAACGTCTGTGTTATTTGAACTGTAAAGTTGTTCTCACCCTTTTTACGGTTCATTTTTGCTCCCATTTTATGGTTGTTTTAGGGTTTTAGATGTCATGTTGTAAAAATGGATATAACTTTACACAGAAAAGGTTAGTAAGCATTTCCTCTCAACTAAAATCATATTGAAAATGTCTTGTGGCTGTACTATTGCCATTTATTTTAATATATACGTCCCCATTATTGGCTCCATTTACTTCAACTGTATAGGCGCCTCACTGTAACCCAGGTTTTTGCTCTTTTTTTAAGAAAAGGAGGCATAGTTCAACATATTTTTTTATAAACGTTATATCACCATTGCTATTGATTGAGCTTAACTTGTACTGAATCCAATATATTCCTTTAAGACAGCACAAGAACCATATGTAGCAAACTGTTGGTTGTCTGCAATCTGATATTTTCTGTATAACCCTGTTTTTAGGGCTTTTGCAATGTAGTAATTTATATAAAACTCACCATTTAAATAATTTCAAGACTTTCTAAAACAGCAGGGAATACCAGAGCTTAGAAATGGATGTAAAAGCAAGAACATACAGTACTTAACGTAAGCATATTTTTTGTTAAGCGAAGCTGAGGAGCATAATCAAAGAGTCCTCTTCAAAGCTGCAAGCACAGTAGGAAATCACAGCTTTGCTCACATAAAGACAAAGGGCTCTTCAGATATTATAGTGTGTTACGCACAATAATTGGTAACAAATTTTCACAGGAGAATAGTCATCATAGCATTAAATTGAAACATGCTCAGAGGGTAATACATCAATAGAAAACAAACAGACTGAAAAAAGCTGCTGAAAAAAGAAAGAGGAGGTCGTAAATAAGACATAATTTAGCATTGGAACCAAAACAACTAAGCATGTACGAGAGCCAAATTGAATGTACGTTTTCAATTTGCTCAGCGATTTGAATCTTAAATAACAACGGACTCTTTTGTGCTCATTCAGTCAATGCAAAACTGTGGTGATGTCGATCAAAGCTGCTGAAATCCTCCGGCTCTGTTTGAGTTTTTTAATAAGGCTTCTGTAAGGCAGCATTAGCCGTGTGCTTTATTTTCATGGCTGATTCTGGAAGGGTAATGTTATAGTCATAGTGGTGTCCTGCGGCTTTGCGAGTGGGCGGTTGACCATTTCGTTCTCATTCTGTCTGGCATTCTCTTCGTTCATTTGAGACACTTCAGTGGATCCCGCTTCGAAGCCAGGGACGGTGTTGGCAACATGGACCACGTGCACCTTATTTCGTCCCTTTTTGCTGAGGATGCAGCTGAAGACCTTCTTGAAGCCCTTGCGAAAGTGTTTGGACACCAGGGCGTAAACGATAGGGTTGAGGCAAGAGTTGGCGTAGGCCATACAGTGGGACAGCAGCCTGAAGGCGTAGGTGGTCTGATTGAAGGGAAAATCTCCATAGAGGTAGCACAAAATGACCACGTGGTATGGTAGCCAGCAGATGCAAAAGAGCACTGTGACTATGATGATCATCTTGGTGACCTTGCGCTTGGCTCGCTTCGACTCCGACATCCCATCGAGAGGATCCACCGCGGTCCACAGGTACTTGATGGTGCGTGTGTAGGACAAGCTCACGATGAGCACAGGAATAACATAGCCAAAAACAAAGGTGCAGGTGTCCAGAACCTTCCGGTTATGCTCTTCCCACCCTGGCACGCACACATTGCTGTTTTCGAAATCAATGAGGTCGTAGTAACTCAAATAAGGCCCGGCGAAAACAAGCGACAGGCCCCAGATGACCACCATCGCGACTATGGCATTACACGGCGTTCTCAATTCTCTGGAGCGCAGAGGGTAACGGATGGCCAGATACCTGCAAAAGAAGAAACCCACCGATCAAATGGAGCTGTGAAAAATTGGCTCTTCAGCCATGTATAAAAAGAACCACAGGAAATGTTCATCAGAAGCTGAGTGGTGCTTTTTGAAATTGAGTTTGACCCGAAACGCCATATGATCAATATAGCCAGTGTGTTTCAGTGCACAAGTTGTTTTCTACCTAAAGGTGAGGTAATTGCCAATGGGGGTTCTCAGCCTCCGCTGAGCCCTGGACCATTTTTCACAGAGCAGGAAACTGTCAAATTAACATGTTTTTTTCGAAAGGTAAACACTTTCAGGGTGGATGGAGGGCAGTGGGTCTGTTGCTCAGGCTGAGAGTAACATATTATACTGGCACATATAGGTGGCCTTGTTACATTTATGCCATTATTTCAGCAAAAAGGCTGGCTGGCTCTCCCATTCAGCTGTCTCCGGGTCAGCTCTGAAGTCCCACTCGTCACTGGTGCTTTAGTTCGACCTTAATGTTACATAATTTTAGCTAACACACCAGTAAGTGGATACGGGTGGGTGATACTAAAGCTTCTTTTTTCACTGTTTCATTGTGAAGACAGGAATAATGGGCTGCAGGTTTTTGGAGTTGTTTTATTAGTGAAGTGGGTCTTTGGCGATAAGTCCACTGACGTTTTTGCAGTTAAACACCAACCTTTGCCAATGCAATTTGCAAGACTTCCTTGTGTTCAGGCGATCCATTTCATGATGTTATTATGCCTAGAGTTAAGTTTACTTGATAGGATTAATATTATAATCAGCATGCCCTGGTTGTCTTTAAAGATCTTTAACTTTTATGTCCCAAGGGTTGACAACATTTATTAGAACTAATAGATTTTAATTTACTTCTGATTGTTATATGAATATCACATTAAACCATTCTTCATTTGCTTGTGCTACTTTTATATTCCTTTTATATATACATTTTAGTGTTTTACCCTTGTCTGAGATCATGTCTTATCATTTTATACTTTGAAAATCATGCATAAAAATATGAATTATTATGTGTTCAAAATCATATTCTAAACAAAGAATGAAATAAAGATAAACCATTTCTATGTCTATTGTGTGAAAATTTTAATTATTCTCCCATAGGTGTCACATTATCTGCACTGGGAAATTTTGCACCTAATACATTTTGCACTTTTTTTTCAGAAGTTAGTGTACTTGTTTATCAAGTCTGAAAACAGTGAAGATGAAATATGAGATGTGACAAAAACAAATAAATAAATAAAGGCAAATATCACCTGAGAACAGAATATTATTGTGTCATTTCCAAACAATTTTTCAAATTATGCACAAAGTGTGAAAATATTAAAGGGGTCCTATTATGCTCTTTTACAAAGTCTTGATTTTGATTTGGGGGTGTACTAGAACATGCTCTCATGCTTGGTGTTTCGAAAAAACGCATTATTTTTCACATAATTTACATTATTACAATACCTTTCTCCCCAGCCTGGCACAATCGGCTCGATTAGTTCCGGGTTTGATGAAGGCCCGCCTTCCGAAAAACAAAATGTGTTGTAATTGGTTAGCTTTCCCAGTGCGTTGTGATTGGCGAACAGCTTAGACGGTGTTTCAGTACTGCCACGCCCCTTACCAAATCAGCAAGTTAAGTCTGCTCAGGTATAGTTAACGATGGCGTCAATATTGCCATATCAATTTGAGCCGGATTCAGACCCAGAGAATATTGAACAAGAGGATCGCGCAGAACCTTTGCACGCACGGATATTGCAAGACATATTAGAGTGGTAACATTATTGTTGTTGGTTTTTAAACTTTTTTTTTTTTGCTAAATCACGTTTTAGATACAATGTCAACAACCGCTTAAAAATAAGTCCATTTACTATGTACAGATAAGTGCAATGCATTATGTTTATTGTGCTTTATTTAATTCTAACATTATAACATGAATTGCAGTGAAACTGTTATACAGTTGAATTTATTTATACAATAGTCTCATGATTGAACTGTAAATTCTGCAGAGTACATCATTGTCCAGTATTGTACTGTCAGCAATTTATGAAAAAAAAACTGCATTTCTTCGACATGGCGAAAACTTGTCGCTACAGCAGTTCTTCTTCTTCTTCATTTTCTCTGATGCACTAACTCTGCAGCAGCACTTCTTCTTCGTCATCGTCTCGTCTGATGCACTCAACCAAGCGATCTAACCACAACCTCGCCCCTCCCCACCCCCCAACCATTCGAATTTCCAGTTTGTAACGTTGTAGATCTTTTTTATGCCCAAACATACACACTACACACTGACTAAAATTCAAAAAGTGAAAAAGCATAATAGGATCCCTTTTATTGTGTTTATGAGGTTTCATAAAATGTTAGCTATGAAATTAGCCTTTACAAGACAAAGGAATTGGCAGTTTTATTTTTAAAAAAATGAAATAAATAAATAAATACATACATACATACATAAATGTAATTTCCTCCACCACCATGCACTTCCATCATAGAATGCCATTAAACACAAAACATCACTGAAATTAAAACAATGACAATTTTTCCAGTGATGTATGCATATATACACTGTACACATGGACATGATATTAATTAAAGGAAATAAACCAGTGATAGTGTGAAAAGTGTTTTAAGAGGGTTTTTCTAAAAAAAAAAAAAAATCCTATAGCTGAAGAAACCCACCTATCCACAGACACCGCGGCCAGGGTGAAACTGCTAGCATACATGGTGAGGTTGATGAAGAAGTGAACCACCTTGCACATGAAGGACCCGAAAACCCAACCCTCCAGGGAGTAGATGGTTGCTTGGAAAGGCACACAGAAGATGATGAAGAAGAAATCTGCTACGCTGAGGTTGAGGATGAACAGATTGGTGGTGTTGTACCCAACCTGCCCACTTCTGAGGAGCACAGCCAGTACCAGACTATTCCCAATGGTCCCCAGGAGGAAGATGAGCGAGAAGACCACAGACACAATGACACTGGCTGGGTTGAGCTGGTAGCTCTCGGAGGCGTTCCAGTGTCCCATGGGAAGTAATCTCAGAAGCAATCAATTATTTCTAAACAGTAGCTTTAAAAGCCTCTCTTTTGTCATCTTACTCTCTTAACATAGAGGTGTTTTCAGAAATGACTTGAAAACTGCCAGTGCTTTTTAAAGGCTCTGAAGCATATCAGCTCTGAATCCCCCATCAGTGAATTAAGCTACAGCCTTATTGATCAGACTGTACAGACTCTTTTGTAGAAATAATTTCGGGGATTAGGTTGATTCATACTACACAAGCATATGTGATAAAGCTTTGAGAGACAGAGACACCACTTAAGTCGGTGCTGGCAGGACAAATGTTTTCGCTTTTCTGGCTTTTGGCATATCTTTCTTTGTTTTGGCTTCTTTGAACAATTCCCTTTGTAAACACACTTGACTGTCCTTCATGTGAAGCCAGCTAACTAGCTGCCAGTGAATATAACATGAAGTGTCCTTCAAGAAGCAGGGCTGTTAAACTAATCCCTTTGGTTACAGTCACGGAGTGCATCCGTTTGGTCACTTGACAAATGGCACACCGAACCTCCTCACACAGCACCACAAGTCTCTCTAACCCCCTTTCAAACTCATTTGCCATTTAAAATTAAGTCAAACTTGCATGAACTCTTGATCCAAATAAAAGCATCTCAGAACTAAGATTTCAAAAGAGACTAATTCTAACAAAGACATAAAAATAACATCAAAATATATTGGAAAATGTTGTAAAGGAAGCATGCAAAATGCAGCATGTATATATATTCTAAATAAAGCATACTAAATAGAGTATACAGACACATTAAAGAAAGAAACAACGTAACAGATGCATTACATGTAAAATATGCATGATATAAATGCATTTTGCAGACTAAAGATATATTTACATAAATAAAGATAAGTTATCCAAGGTCATCATAGAAATATACATACATACATACATATTAAACATCATTCTTGAGATGTTATGGAAAATGTCAATCTGTACTAACTGTAAAAGCCAGAGAGCCAACATAACATCCTAGAATCTGATGACAGTATGAGAATTTCAATCAGTTGCTTTTACTTACCAGCTTATGGGATGAACAATGACTGAATATCCACGATTTAGATTCATTGTAATACTGAGAAGCTTCTGGGGTCCAGGCAAGCTAGTGGTGCTTGCAGAATGTAACAGTACTTGAACAGCCCTCATCTCCTCTAATTCCGCTTCTCCGTTTCTCTATGCATTCCCTCCCTCACTCCCCCTCACAAAAGAAGGTTCCTCCTCCACATCGTGGTAAAGGCTCACACTTCACTGCAAGAGAGAGAGAACGTGCGGTGTTTCTTTCAGCACGTACATTCCTACAAAGATCTTTTCATGTGCGTTACTAATGCTGAACCTGATACGCACACGCACAAATCTAGAATATTAACCTGGTAAATTAATCAGAATGAGGCCTTCGTGGTCAGATGGTATTTTCTTTTTGCATCACGTTTTGCACATGGGCAATTTTCCTTTTAGAAGCATAAGTCGTGGCCTAATGGTTAGAGAGTTGGACTCATAACCCAAAGGTTGTGGGTTCGAGTCTCAGACCGGCAGGGATTGTAGGTGGGGGGGAGTGAATGTACAGTGCTCTCTCCCACCTTCAATACCACGACTGAGGTGCCCTTGAGCAAGGCACCGAACCCCCAACTGCTCCCCGGGCGCCGCAGCATAAATGGCTGCCCACTGCTCCGGGTGTGTGTTCACGGTGTGTGTGTGTTCACTGCTGTGTGTGTGCACTTAGGATGGGTTAAATGCAGAGCACTAATTCCGAGTATGGGTAACCATACTTGGCCACATGTCACGTCACGTCATAATTTAGAAATGTATTGGAATATATTTCCCAAGAGATGAGACTTCAACTGCAATCCGTTTACAGCATTTTTTTCAATTGGATACGCACTATGACCAAATCAATACACCTTCAAGGCATCATTGCTCATGATAATATGACAGAAGGAAGGCATTTCTGCAAAACTGTTTCTGTTGCTTCTTCACAAATATCACAGTTATTGTTTTGGGAAATTGCGCTGCAGCACATTTTACATTGTGAATACTTGTGCAATAATAGTGTCCTTTCAACTGTGTAATATGACGCCTGTCTACAGGTTCTGCTCTCCTGTATGACACTGTTTATGTGAGACACATGCAATTTATTTATTTATTTATGTATATATTTATGTCCTTGGAGCATACACTAAGCCCAAGAAAAAATTCCCTAAGGGGACATTTGTCTCAAATCTGAAATCAAAAGTGACTTCATATCTCGTTTTTCACATTTTCATCAGTCACAAGAATAGCCAAACACATACTTTTTGAACAGGATGATCAGGCTATATTGTACATATTTTGTCTTCTCTGAAACATTTAAGTATCTTCCATAGCTCCTGAAAGGCAAACAAAATGAGCAAAAAATCACTCATGATCACCCTGTTCAAAAGTTTACACCCCCAGCTCTTAATGCATTGTGGTTCCTTCTTGAGCATCAGTGAATATTTTCACCCTTTGTAATAGTTGTGTATCCATCAGTTGTCCTCAGAGGAAGATGAAGACGAAGAGGAATTATATTTACTGTGTGCTTGCTTTTCGTTTGCAAAAGGGTCTTTCGGGTCACAACTGCGTAATACAACACAGTACTGCCTTTGAAATTCATCTATGAATAATGCACAGCTCAGACCACACAACTTGTGCTACTTTACAATATAGTGCACATAGAATGGTTTCTGTCTTCTTACATGATATTACTTCCACATTCTCCATTTCTATACCCAAATGAGGATTTTTTCCCCACTTGGTGATGGAAAAGTACAAAACCCATTTCAGCAGTACAGTAACTCAATCCACACAGACTATAATGACGTCCTCTCAGAGGCCTGTCACTCTAGGATTTCCCCGCTAATGTTCAAGCACCTCAAATCAGATGAAATCATGTAGCCACATCCAAATGGGATGCCACCCGTTCTTCTGTCATGCACAACCTATGACCAGATCAGGTCACAGTACTTGACAGTGACACAATTGATGCATTTTTGTCTGATTTATACAGACGCATTAATTTGTATTAAAACCATTTCTTTCAAAATGGTTGAACCTAAGGTTTTCATTTTCACCTACAGCCATTTTTAGAACAAACCACACTGTTTTATACACGTGTCAGCACTGACAGATTTTTACTTTAAATTCTGCACATTCTTGCAGCTGTCATGCTGGTTTAAAAGTACAGCATGACAGGTACAGAGTTCATATTACTAAGAGAGAGGCTTCAATAAAACAGTTAATCATCACTAATAAGAATTCAGTATGATGTTTGTGTTTTTATTGACGTATACTGTATTTCTTTATGGTAAAGGTGTCCTTATTGTTATTTTCAGTTCTTCACTTGGGAGTTTTGAATTGCTGTGATAAAAATTCTAGAAGATTCTAGAGTTGGTCACTGGGGAACACTGCCACTTTGATGAAGACTATGGGAATGGATCCCTCAAGCAGACGGGGCTTGAATACAAAGAGCATCATTACAGTTAGGGCCTCTGAATGATTGTGCTATTGTTGTGCAGTGTGAGATCCAGCCGAATGCCTAATGCCTAATTTCATGCCGTCTGTCTTTTTCTTACTTTCATTTATATTATTGATTTCTAAATGCTTATTCTTCAAGTAGGCTGAAAGGCAGGATGCATGATATTTTTATGTTGTCTCTTGTCTGTGCACTGTATGTGTATTTGTTATTCATAATGGGGAATTTGTAATATAAGTTGCCACTGAGATAAAGAGTGGAAGGCTATGTGGTCCATTTGTGGAAATGAACTGAAACATTGAAATCCTCTGTTCTTGTGTGACCACTGTGTCCTAATAGCAAGTTATGAATGCATATGTAATTGTATGGTCCATTTGTGGAGCTAAATTAGGAGCTGCTGAATATGTCACTTCTGCCATTTAGGTATTTTCCAAATGGCACTTACCACCAAAATTAATGAATAAACTTCCAAAATTTAAGGTAATGGTGTTGTTTTCACAAATATCAGCACCATTGCAAATGTGATATTGATTTTTATACAACAATTCGGGTTACTTGCCCTCAGGCCATCCAAGATGTAGATGAGTTTGTTTCTTCATGGGAAAAGATTTGGAGAAATTTAGCATCTCTTGCTCACCAATGAATCCTCTGCAGTGAATGGGTGCCGTCAGAATGAGAAAGTTCGAACAGCTGATAAAAACGTCATAATAATTAATAAGTAATCCACACGACTCCAGTCCATCAGTTAACATCTTGTGAAATGAAAATCTGTAAGAAACAAATCCATCATCAAGGCATTTTAACTTGAATCCATATTCTGACCAATATATGACTCCATAATCTATAATAAATAATAATAATAATATCCTCCATTGAAAAAGTTGATCTCCTTTTATCCTCTCACATCAAAATCCATTCTATTTGTTTCTAGCTGTTTTGGACTGTTTCACCTTGTAAATGGTGATTGATCTGCGCATCACGACTTTTTTAATATTGCAAAGTTCGATTTGTGAGACTTGCTGCCAACTACAGGCAGGTTTACTTTCATATCTAAAGTATTATTCAATTTTTTACAATAATTTCAGATTTTTATATTCAAAGTGTATATTATATTTAAAACATTAATCTCATAACATTATTTATGCTATTGTAACTGCAATGTAAAAGCATTCATACCTCCTCTGAGTTGCATCAAACAGTCTGTGTAAATGCGTCTAAATAACACTTCAGATAAAGTTGCTGTGCCACTACTGTAGTGCAAAATGGATTTTGTTGAAAAAAGCTAAAGAAAGTACAGCATCTGGATTATTAGCACACTCCACTACTGATATCTGCTGGCCTCAATATGAATGTCTGCCCATCTCAGACTGCAGCCTAAGAGTTTTCAAAAGCTCTGTCGTGGAAGTCAAGTGTAGGTCAACTCTAGTCATTTCAGCACAGTTTCTTCAGTTGCTGAAAAACTGAAACCTATTGGGATTATACACCGCACGTTTAAGTCCGTTTTCTGTTTTCTAATCCATACATCTTGTCCAAAGTTAAAATATTTAAACACAGCACAATCAAATTAAATTCATAGCACATTCTGAGAATTTTCCCTTGTCGTCATGGCAACACAAGCAGCAAAATCTGGGCCAACTAGTGTGAGTCTCTAGATCATAAATTATCCTAAAATTATCTCTAATAGTTTTTAAAAAAGCAGTGTCACTGGGTGTTATTGTCACCCATTTCTTTGTCTATATTTATAAGTATATGTATTTTTCCCAATATAGAATAAATAAACGTGACCATCTTCATTTCCGTTTTTCCTTTGAAGAGAGATTTTCTTGGATCTGAGTAATTGGTCACATCTGTTTAAGCTGGCTTGCAAGTATGAGTAGTAAAACTTTCTTTTTCAAAAGAATATTTGTCAATGCAACACAGAAAGATCAAGACCTTCCTTGCTATAGTTCATATTCATGGCTTTATTTGCTATTAAATATTTATAATAATGTTTTTGACATTTGAATGTTTTTTTTCTTTTTCTTTTCTTTCTTTCTTTTTTGTGCATTATTCATCTTCTTCATTCTGTCTAAAACCATTACCATAATGGCAACCAGTTATAGCAGAATAAATGGGTGGACAAAGAAACCACGCTTCACTAGCACTCATCTCATCTTACACTGAGCAACCCTGACAAAACTGCTTTTTAAATGGCTGCATGCATTTTAGCACAGTTTGTTTGCTTAATCATGTCATTTGGATATTCTTAAAAGGGTGGACAGCGTGGGAGGAGAAGTGACAAAACGTCCATCAGCCAGATGGTTGGAATATTTATCACTAAACACTACAAGAGAACATCAACCATGTAAAAGTCATGTATGAAGAGTGATGTTTTCAATCTGGCAGTTTTGCAGTTACGGTCCAGTACAGTCAATTTTTTAAAATAGGTTTTGAAAACACAAAGCTGATTAAAGGTGACCGGAGAATGACAGGCAGTAATAAAAAATAATATAAATAATGCATGTTTCCTTGACTAGCATGAATCAAAGACAAGCCTGCCCAGAAGCATTTGAATTAAGAGGTCCACAGGTTGATGTTGGACCTTGATCCTCACTAGACACAAAGTATTCAGCTCACTTTAAGAGTCTGCCTTTATTTTCAACAGTGGCAGACTCAATAGCGTGCATTGTAATAGCACAGAGGTCTGAGCATTAAGGCCATGTTGCACATAGAATGGTTAAATTAAACCGACTGGCAAATGCTTTGAAGAAACCAAATTTAAAGTGTAGCATAGCTGTAAATCACCAGCCTGATATAGAATTTCAGAGGTTTTGTATTACATTAGCTAGGCCTATTTATCAGTTTCATTGCATTTACTTTCTCTGTGGCACAGCCTGGATCTTGCAGGTCACTGAGTGAGTCAAATCTTGATTCATTAGCTGTTCTGTCAGATTCAGTTCATTCAGTGAAGGATTTGACAGATGGATTCAAACCGATAACTTGTAAGTCACTGTGAACTATTCATTATGAAAACACACTTCTAGGTTATAAAAGTAATTTGTTCATGAATTAAACTGTAGGTGGCGCTCTGTTATTTTTTGTGTGCGCTGTGAAGCTCTTGAGGAGTGTCGCTGCTGAAGCAGTGCAGAAAACAGCTGTGATCTGCGACACACTCCCAGGAATGAACTGAAAATACCTGCTCTGCTCCACTCAATCCACTGCAGGAGTTTTGCCACTGTAGCCTGCAAATGGTAGTCATTTCAATTGGAACAGCTGATCACACGAATTTGCTGCAATGACCAACAGAAAGCTGATGGAATTGCAAGCATCTTTTCTGTGAGACTGTTTGATGAGTATTGACAACAGACAATGAATCCTTCTTTTTTTTTGGTGATAGCACCTTTACGACGATTCACAAAACAGATTTTGTTTTTCGTGGTTGCACTGCCTTTTCATTATTTTTCTTCTTAAACATGCGCTTGATGGATGTTTTTGACCATTGTGTTGCATCTCACTGCTTTTCAGCTTCTTGTGTATACATGCCGAAGTTTAACGTTTAAAAATGTGCCTCAAAGCCCTTTGCCCATTTCCATTTCTCAGAGTTGCGTCTCACATTTACACTCTTTAACTCACAATTTGGTAACCGACAGTTTACATTAAATACACTTTCTGCTCAGGTGTCAGACAACAATGTAGTATGCTTGAGAATCTATTAGTCTATTTTTAACAGTGTTTTTAGTCAGCGACAGTGGATATCACTCATACATATTTCAAATCAGCAACAAAATCTGAAATTAAATGCCCCATAAATGTTGTTCCTTATGCTCAAATAGAGTTAAAAAGGCTTATTTTTCAGACTAGACCAGTCAATGCGCATGTACAGTCATAAGAGCGTCAGGTTTCTATGGGAACCGGAGATTATAACGGCAGCTGCAGTGATGCAATGACTTTACTAATCAGCGATTGGCTCTTTCACTTAGAAGGCGGTGCATATTCCACCATATTGGCGTTGCAGTTTCTCCCATTCATAAGTAATAGAAGTGAACCGTCTTTGTATATCTATAGTCTTTGATGTCGGCTACTGTGTACAGTCTGTTCCAATACGAGACCATTACTGTTGCATCCCTGTGATGTTCAATGACAGGAAATCAAAGCTTCTCTCTTCACACAGACACCCAAGTTTTTTAACAAATGCACTCTAAACTACATTCAGCTGCTTCTTGTACTGCTTTGTGGCTTATAACGACAGAGATAATGATTGTGACATTTCGAACTTGCAGAGAATAGAACCCCATTCATTGGCTAATTGCTCTCCGTACCTCGAGTCAGTAAATGACTGGCTTAATTAGGCAGCATGTCCTTGTGTCTGCTCACTGGACCGCTGTCTGGGTTCAGAGGTTAGAAACCGACAGACAACTCCCTTCCTCCAGCTCTTACATCTAGTGAGATAATATTCTGCAAACGTTGTGCAATAAGCTCCTTTACATCCAGTCATTTTCACAGCGTAAAGCTTCTCTAAACAGCTATTTATCTGCACCGCAAGACCTGTCAGTGTGTAGCAAACACATTGATTGCATAATAACTGCAGAATAAGATCACGTCTGTGGCATAATGGTCAACAAGCTTACTCATTCTTACTAAACCATCATTCCTGTCCCTTGTTAAATATAATCAATACCATAATTTATGCAATGCAAAAGAGCAAACGATCATGCTTCACGCACACTAATGATACACAAGCACAAATCTGATTTGAGTCTACTTCACTTTTTAGGCTTTTAATCATTATTTTTGTGTGTGTGTGTGTGCAATGTCTGTTTTTTTTTCATTTAAATGTCTTTTATCTTTTGTCATCTTCATCAGTGAGAGATTGAGAGAGATAATCGTGACACAGCTGCATTATAATTCAGTTTTGAGCATTACTGTTGTCACTAGCCTTTATTTTTGTCATTGAGGAATCAATCTGACACATACACAATAACAATATGTCATTTGATGCTTCAAATTACAAGAAGTGTCTGATATACATGTGTGTCAGTGTGCATGGGCTGGGTGAATACGCTCATACAGAGCAATGTGATAAGCCTCCGTTTAGTGATTCAATGTATGTGCGTCACTGTGAAAAAAAATCACACCGCTTGAGAGGGCTTGAAGCTTACATAAAAATACTAGGCTGTGTGTCATTTCAGATACACCTAACAGATGTGCCATCAGGTTGGTTTCATAGGATGTTCATTGACTGAAAGTGTGAGATTGAAATTGAAGATTATTTATTTGCCATGTGTGGATGTGTGTGAATTGGGATGTTGTTGTTTTATAGACTTGCTTGACTGCAAAAAACAACAACAGTCTGTTTGTACAAATAACAGTAGGTGTGTGTGGAAAATGCAGGCAGTAAGGCAATGTAGTGAGCTGAAAATTATGTAAACAAAGCATTGACAGATGCATAAAATTGATATTGTGCAAGCTATGCTAGAGGCCAGGCAATGCCTTGAGGGTATCATAATGAACAATATAGCTTGTGTGAATGAAATAATGTGGAGGGAAAAAATGTATGTATAATATTCAAAAGAAAGATCATGTTATCGTGGTGAAAACAGCAGGAGAGTGTGCACTATAGCAAAGTGGAATGCATTAATGCACAGAAAAAAAAATCAATCAAAATCTGAATGTATGAGAAGCTTATTTTCTTTCTGTTTATAATGCATATTGCCTGGGGGAAGAAGTGTTTTGAATCCTGGTTTTTAATGTGATTCAGATTCTAGTGTCGTAGCATTTCTTTTCACACCTTATTGAGATCAGGTTTATTACCAGGTTTATTATTGTTAACTAAAACTATAAAATAAAAAAATAATCATTAACTGACTGTGTGAGTTAAAATATAGAAAATATAAAAATGTAAACTTATTTTATTTCAGATAGTTGCCAAGGCAACATTTGTCATTTTTGCTTAGTCTAAGTTCAAGTAATAAAACAAAAATAAAACTTACAAAATCTATACAAACATATTTGAAATAAATAAAAATGACTAAAACACAAAAATCTTTAACTAAAATTTAAATGAATACAGAAAATATATTTAAAAAAATCTAATTTATTCTATTAACAAAAACTATATCAATGATACTAACAGTACACTGATGTGTTGGAGGCTTGCAGCACATGGCTGAATGTTATTGTGAATGAAGTTCAATCCATCATTTTGTCGCAGAAGTAATGTTACGAAATTATGACTTTAGAACCACTGGATTCATAAAAAATATAAAATCAATTATTAAATATAAAACATTATATGAATATAAAATTATAAAATAACCTTCAGACTTTTGGTATTTTAGTTTGGTTTTATGTAGCACTGTATGTTAGCCATAAATTGAATATGCATATGCCTTCAGAAACTGTCTGCATACTGAGAATTCTAAAGCTAGTTCTTTTTAAACACTTCACCGAACTAAGATCACTGTTTCATCATGGCTAACAATTAGCAATTAGGCTAATTACTGTTGTGCTTTGTGTGCTGTGGTTTAAAGGTTTGTAACCACAGTAGGAGTGCAAAATAACAGCACATTATAGCCTATTCATTCATATTTTGTACTGCGAGATAGTCTTGCATTTTCAAAACTATATTAACTTGAATATTGATTAACTTGCTGAAAGAATGATCATAGTTTGTGCAGATCATAATATGTGTATGTATGTATTGTACAGTGATTTATGGGCTAAACAAATTGGCACTTGATTTCCGACTTAACAAATTTTGAGAAGAAGAAAAAAAAACATCAACTCAGACTACACTCCACATAGTGCATCCTTGACATCCCTCAGGACTTCATGACTCACTGAGTA
This sequence comes from Sinocyclocheilus rhinocerous, assembly GCF_001515625.1. Lineage (NCBI taxonomy): Eukaryota > Metazoa > Chordata > Actinopteri > Cypriniformes > Cyprinidae > Sinocyclocheilus > Sinocyclocheilus rhinocerous. Next base: position 323,199 of record NW_015634463.1, read on the forward strand.
TTTTCTCCAGTAGGTTTCATCTCCTTCTGAGAGATTGATAAAAAAAAAGAACAGTGCTCTATATATAGCAGCATCTGCTCTAAAGAGACAGCTGCCTTCCTGTAAGGATTTCATCAAGAACAATGGCATGAAACGTCTCGGTTGTAACCCTCGTTCCCTGAAGGAGGGAACGGAGACGTCACGTCGGAGATTGACGAATTGGGATCTCGCTTCGGGAGACCAATCTACTTTGAGTGTAACTAAACGAGCCAATGCACATTGGCATGCGATTATTGCATCCAGCTGCCGCTGATCACAGCGTGAGCATAAAAAGGCAGCCGGTGCAATGCATACCAGGTTTTCGCTGAGGAGCCGAGTCGGTGACCTGGCCGCTCAGCGGTGGTACAGCAGCCGTGGTACAGCA
>NW_015634463.1:323641-326978 GCF_001515625.1 Sinocyclocheilus rhinocerous
GCGCAGGCCCCGCGGCCAGCTGTGTGCCAGTGCGTCCGTGCCGAGTGTTCCCTCGGTCATGGAGTAGAACAACTGCCAGTGAGAGGTTTCTGGAGAGGCAAACAGGTCTACCTGAGCGGCTCCAAAACGTCTCCAAATCAGCTGGACCGTCCGAGGATGGAGGCATCCGTGTAAACCCCAGCATGCCTGGAGATTTGTTCTAGGGGCACTCCTGCCCGAAGGAATGTAAGATCTGACCACGGGGTGAAGGTTTGGCGACAGGCCGGTGTAACTTGGACCCGGGGAGTGCCGCGCTTCTAGCCCGGAGGGCAGGACCTCTTACTGATATGCTCATCCTTCGAACGCGAACCGCAGAAATGGTCTGTGGCGCGGAAGGATTGACACATGAAAGTACGCATCCTTCAGGTCGATCGCTGCAAATGGATGCACCCGAAGATGCGTTTCTGCGTCAACATTTTGAACAGTAACCGGCAAAGGGCCCGGTTCAAGACACGCAGATCCAAGATTGGTCGTAACCCACCGCCTTTCATCGCTTAGCCGAGGCTGATGGTCCGCAGAAGCCAACGAGACGGGTTGGGTAGGGCTAGCCAGGCACCCAGTCACCGTGCAAACGGGACCAGCGAAACCACCGCCGTACCCGCAGTGGGGCAGCGAGGTGGAACGCAGGGACCCAACTCGGGCAGCTTGTGAGCGGACCAAAGAGGGGTCTGAGTGTGCAGTGCAACGCTTACCTGGTTCCACAGGTTGGCAGAGGGTGCGTGAGTAAGGCCTTTGTTGACGCTCTCGAACCGCCCGCTGCTGTTGGCTGGTGAAGGAGGAGGATGAGTGAGGTCCGGTGTTGAGCCGTCCTCAACTCTCCGTGCCCTCCTGGGACCCAGAGATAGAGAAAACCGCTCTCGTCGAGAAGACGCACCCGCTTATTGTACTTTTAGAGAAATTGCTCTTTCAGGGAAATGCTCTTTTAGTGAGCTATGGGCTCATCTCCAGAATAATAATGGAGCAGGGAGGCAGGGTGAAGCTCTGTACACTGGCCCTTGCCCTCCCACTCATTAAGCCAGGGGAAATGGAGGCTCTCTTTAAACTCCACAGCACTCAAAGTAAACAGTGACCGGTCTCACGGAGTACTGTAATCAGTGGAGGATGGCTGAATACAAAGCAACAGCTCTGGTCTTTTCAGAGAAACTAAAGCATAACCAGTTCTAAAAAATGAGTTTTTTTTTCTGTAATAAGAAAATTGTAGACTTGCTGAAAATGCCGTTTGTTCCCCCATATACCATATTTATTTTATTCATGTACGTTTCAGTACACTGATACAGTAAACTGTTTGAATCTGAGGTTAGATGATCTGGTACCCTATTTGGGGTTTGAAGCTACAACTTTTGGATTAACAGATAAGCTCATAACTGCTAAGCTGCACACTAAGTGAATAACAATTATTATATGGTTACAATGGTGCCTGTCAAGGGGTGGGATGTATTAGGCAGCAAGTGAACAGTCAGTTTTTGAATTTCATGTATTGGAAGCAGGAAAAATGGCAAGCGAAAAGATCTGAGTGACTTTGACAAGGGCCAAATAGTGATGGCTAAATAACTGGGTCAGAACATATCCAAAACGACAAGTTTTGTGAGGTGTTCCCGGTATGCAATACCTACAAAAAGTGGTGCAAGGAAGGACAACCGCTGAACCGGTGTCAGGCTCATGGGTGCCCAAGTCTCATTTCTTAGATCTGGTGGATGGATGTGTGTGCGTCGTTTACCCAGGGAACAGATGGCAGCAGGATGCACTATGGGAGGAAGACAGGCAGGAGGAGGCAGTGTTATGTTCTGGGCAATGATCTGTTGGGAAACCTTGGATCCTGGCATTCATGTGGATGCTACTTTGACATGTACTGTACCACCGACCTTTGCAGAACTCATGTGATTGTTGCAGACCCCGTGATGGCAATGGTGTTTTTTTTTGTTGTTGTTGTTCTTGAGTCTTGAGTAGTTCTTTAAAAATTAAAGTTTCCTGATGTTTCATTATAGGCACTTCATGTCAGGATTCTGAAAATGTTATAATTGCAAGCACAGTTTTTTTGTTCCTTGTCCCACACACTTGTTAGCTCTTGATTAGTTAATTTCCCTCACCTGCTCCCTGATGAGTTTCGTTTTGTTTTGTGCCAATTTCATTCTGTTAGTTGCCTGTGTGTCTGTTATGTATGTCATCTGTAGGAGCAAAGAGAACTTTTAATTCTCGTTATTTTGTCTGCAGTGTTTCTATACACAGTGTCTCCTCCTCGTCTTTCTCCTAATACGGCACATCATAACCATATACTACTTTGACATGTACTGTACCACCGACCTTTGCAGAACTCATGTGATTGTTGCAGACCCCGTGATGGCAATGGTGTTTTTTTGTTGTTGTTGTTGTTCGAGACTTGAGTAGTTCTTTAAAAATTAAAGTTTCCTGATGTTTCATTATAGGCACTTCATGTCAGGATTCTGAAAATGTTATAATTGCAAGCACAGTTTTTTTGTTCCCTGTCCCACACACTTGTTAGCTCTTGATTAGTTAATTTCCCTCACCTGCTCCCTGATGAGTTTCGTTTTGTTTTGTGCCAATTTCATTCTGTTAGTTGCCTGTGTGTCTGTTATGTATGTCATCTGTAGGAGCAAAGAGAACTTTTAATTCTCGTTATTTTGTCTGCAGTGTTTCTATACACAGTGTCTCCTCCTCGTCTTTCTCCTAATACGGCACATCATAACCATATATGGCCATATATTGCAACTTCATTTTAAGTTTAAGATGAAAATACCTGATTTTACTGTTTTACACTCTCATTTCATCAGCCTCTTTTGTATCTCATTCATGGTGAGGGCTTTCAATTCTACAAACTTCTTAATTATGCAGTATATACGCTACCGTTCAAAAGTTTGGGGTCGGTAAGATTCATGTTTTTGAAAGAGATCTCTTATGCTCACCAAGGCTCCTTTTGTTTGATCAAAAAATGCAGTAAAAACAATACATTTATGAAACAGTACTCCAATTTAAAATAACGACAGTTATGTCATAGCTGAATTTTCAGCATCATTACTCCAGTCTTCCGTGTCACATGATCCTTCAGAAATCATTCTAATATGCTGATTTGCTGCTTAAGAAACATTTATTATTATTATCAATTGTGTGTGCTGCTTCATATTTTTGTGAAAAGTTCAAAAGAACAGCATTTATTTGAAATATAAATCTTTTGTAACATTATAAATGTCTTTACTATTACTTTTGATCAGTTGAATTTGACTTGTATTAAACACACACACACACACACACACACACACACACACACATATATATATATATA
>NW_015634463.1:327034-342034 GCF_001515625.1 Sinocyclocheilus rhinocerous
ATACATATATATATATATATATATATATGCTATATAATTATATAGCCTAATTATAACAGTATTTTAAAAAAAGGTTTTAAACAACAAAACTAGTGTTTTTACAATTTCTTTATGAAATGTGAGTAATGTTTCCCATGCAAAGCTCGCCCCCACAATGCTAGGGGGTCTTTGCCTGGGATAAATGTTGTTAATTAATTTATCTCAACTTGAGGTGTATTAAGCAGATTGGAGTATTTCAGAATATATAAACAGACTAAACCATGTTGTTTTGTGAAATCCCTTGAAGGGTAGTTCACTTGAAAGATAGATAGGGAGTTTGAACCTTTCATAGTTTGTGAAATGCACAAAATGTTGCACAGCATTATGTTTTCATGTTTTTATGTTAATAAGTTGTGGATGGAGGCCTGTATGATCTTGTGCTGCTGATTTGGGTCCTTCAAATCAGCATGTTTAATTCTGGATTCCCTGAAGCAACACTAGACTAGTAGGCTATGTAGTTTTTCGGGGAACTAGGGGACAAAAGGCTATTTCTGTGAAAGGCTACTTCTGTAAAATCCCCATTGGTTCTATTTGGAAGTAAATAAATAAGACATTCAATAAAGGAATGCAAGTAGATTTCTGTTGTAAGATTCTTTAGTGAATCTAATAAAATACACTTGTTTGTTGTGCACCGCCCTTGAGTGTAACCGCCCTTAAATTCTAAAAAACATATATATATATATATTCTTTTGATTTGTAGTCATTGGATTCATCCCTTTGTGGTCATTTCCAAAATATGAAATTCCATTAGCATTCCTTCAGGATTTTGCAATGCAAGTACAGCAGACGAGATAAAACCAAAATACAGGGACCTATTCCCCTTATGGTTGAATTGACAATTTAGTTTGAAAAAGTTTGTAAATATTGACAGATGCTTACAGCGTCACAGCTGCATCCCCTGCGCTCGACTGCAGACTGCATCTGGTGCAGTTAGGGTGCAATTGTTTTTTTGTCTCATGGACTCTGTGAAGGGAATCTGTTCAGACGGCAAAAGCATGAGGAATGACTGCACACATTTGAACAAACCTGAATTCACGTTGCGCCCAGAGAAAAACAACACCTTTAACTCAAACCCACCTGCACCTGTGATCTCTCCAACATCACCGTCATCAATCTGTCTCAACGCAGTCCAAAAAACCACCTCTGTTTCACGTCTGTAAAGTAAACATGTGGCGGCATGCAGTTTCCCAGTATGTCTACCAGAAATATAGAGATGTCTTTAATGATGCTCAAAAATTTAATCACCAATTAAACAAAAAATGATAACTGATCAGAATATGAGTTAGTGTAATTATCTGTAATTGTCTTTCTGTAAGTGAGGTCTGGTGTAATTTTTTAAATGACCCTGAACGAAATGGCATGGAGCTCTGACGTGCTAGCACTTAGCTTTTCAGTGTTAATGCATCGGTTACATCATTATGTGAACGCTTTGGCTTCATAATGGAAGTGATTACCTAGATTCTAGATTTTAAGAAACTTAATCTATTATTTTATTTTTAATGTATGGAGAGCACAATAACGACAAGATTGATGCAGTGCTGCCAGCATCTAAAAAACAAAAATGCATATTAATGCCATTAATGTCTCAGCATTTCATATTGTGACTCATCTCACAGATGTCAGTATCTTTATTGGAAACATTAATCATTTACTAGATCTGGTTCTACTGTTCAACTGACTAATCTGCTGAAATGCTTTAAAAAATTTATTGATTGGTAGTTATTTAGTTTGTTTTAAACCTACTATTTTTTATATTTTTATTAACATGTTATTAATGTAGAGTGCAAAAATAAACATTTTATAAATATGATTTAAACATTTTATTTTTAAATAAAAAAATGAATAGAGTGCGTAAAAATATTCTAAACCTTGTCTTTACCCAAATACACTTTATTTGTCAACTCAGAAATTTCAAAACTGTTTTATGGAGTTTTTGTCTACTGAAAGTTTTTTCATCAGCTAAATAATCAGTATGTTGTTAAACAACAGTACAATCCCCTGAATGCACTGTACTTCTATCCCTCACAGCCTCATTTCCATTCCTGTCAAAAATATGGTCTATAGGTCTATAGCATGAAGTGGAAAGGTTGTTGTCAGACTTGTCACAATGAACATGTAAAATGAAAAAAAAAATTCTGGATAATTCAAAATGGCAAAAATGTAATTATGTATCAAACAAAATGGCAAACCTGCAGGGGAATCACTAATTGTAAAAACGAAGAAACAATAATTTATTGGTGCATCAGCTCTTATAAGATGTCTTGTATCCATAATGATTTAAACATTTTATTTTTAAATAAAAAAATGAATAGAGTGCGTAAAAATATTCTAAACCTTGTCTTTACCCAAATACACTTTATTTGTCAACTCCAGAAATTTTTTATGGAGTTTTTGTCTACTGAAAGTTTTTTCATCAGCTAAATAATCAGTATGTTGTTAAACAACAGTACAATCCCCTGAATGCACTGTACTTCTATCCCTCACAGCCTCATTTCCATTCCTGTCAAAAATATGGTCTATAGGTCTATAGCATGAAGTGGAAAGGTTGTTGTCAGACTTGTCACAATGAACATGTAAAATGAAAAAAAAAATTCTGGATAATTCAAAATGGCAAAAATGTAATTATGTATCAAACAAAATGGCAAACCTGCAGGGGAATCACTAATTGTAAAAACGAAGAAACAATAATTTATTGGTGCATCAGCTCTTATAAGATGTCTTGTATCCATATCTACATTGAACCACATTTATCCACGCAGAGTAGCAGAGCTCCCATTTTGCACCCAAAATCTCAAAAGTCTCTAATGTGACCACACCTTTACACTGCTTATGTATAACATCCCCTCTTAAAATAAAATGTATAATGAAGACTAAAGTGTGAAATGTTCTGGTTAGAGGTGTGATCAATAGAGAGTGAAATAAACACTTTAAAATAATTTATTTCAAAAGACATCTACATTGATTGACAGATTAACATGATAGCTAAGTAAAATATTTACATGAAGCACCACTTTCCAAAACGGCACAATTGCCCATCGAAGCAGCCCACGAAACAGAAAAACAACGACAACATAACAGCCATCAGATGTGTTGACTTGGGAAATAGAAGCTTTATATGCTGGACTCAGAAATCCACTAGACATGTGCAGCTCACTGGTACATTATTGGTGCTTGTGTGCGGATTGAGGCAGATTATAGTTGGTCAGTGCCACCTCACATTAAGACAGGCAGCAGCTGGTCTCTTTGAAAACTCCTCCCTGTGGATTGAGAGGAGAAGTAGAGATCAAGTATTTAATCACTGTAGTAGCATCATTCACAGACATAATGAACATAACAAAACCTGATTGATGGTGACATGACCTAAATGAGAGACTGAAGTTTGGCTGGTTAGCAAGGGAAGGTTAGCCCTGGTGGTGATACTGTAAACAATTTAAATGTTTACATGCAACTCAGTGTTTGATTATTAAATAAATTGATTATTTTATTATTAAATAAACTTTATTTGTTTTTTGGCCAAAACGTTAGCTTCAGTGTTTTGCAATAAAATTCATTTTGGTATTATTCATATTAACAAGATGACAATTATACAAATATTAAGCCAAGTGTTTATTAAAATTCACATTTTAAAGAGACCATTTCAGCAAAATAGTAAAAGTACACATTCTTGCTTCTGGAATCTGCTTTTCTCTAATCTGAAATTATAAGACATGCAAACACAGGCCAGTTCAATAGCACACCCCCGCAAAATTATTTTAATTGATAGGCAAACACATTTTTTTCTCTTAGCGGTTCTTGTTTAATTAACAGTCTCTCTGTAAATACTGCAATGTTACTGCATTCCCAGAAGCACACCCAGATGTTACCGCTCACCCACGATGTGTCAGATGTTGATACTTAATGTTGATAGTCAATACAGACCATTTAATAGAGCCGGCACCCAAAAGATTACACATAAACAGAGATGCCACTAGGGCTATGTACCTAGATGAGGTCCTGTTAGCATAGTATGCTACTGACTGCTAAGGTTTCTGGCTACCTGTTGTCTCTGCTGCTGTCGCCTGTATTCTTCTTCACTAGCAGCGAGAGCCTGAGCTAAGGCCAGATCCTCCTGCTCCTGAGGGCTGAAATGCACAAAGTTAGATACTAGCATTGATTTCAGATTTCAATATTACAGTAAAACATCGTTTTTTTTTTAAACGGAACACTTTCAATATTAAATGTAATGTTCAAAAATAATTTTAAAATCTGATGGTTTATTATTCGGGCAGAAGAGGTCAGAAATACCTTAGAGTAGGTTGGCTTGCCCGAGCTGATTCAGCCAGTGACATTTCTAATGCTCTCTGGAGGGCCTGTTCCTCCGTCTGTGAAATAAAACACAATTCATGGTTTAAAAACAGTCAAACTCGGAGTAAAGTTTGACATTGTATTTAAAATCTAAAAAATAAACAATGTACCAGCCCGACTTGAAATGACACTGATGGGGGAATTACATTCTGTGCTGTTGGAGACACCATCGGAGAAGACGCAGCATTTATCCTTTGTGCGCTGTGGGGCAACAGAGAGTAACAAGTACCTGAGAAAACACTCAAATGTCTTATATACACTACCATTCAAAAGTCTGGGACCAATAAGATTTTTTTTTTTTAAGAAATGAATGTTTTTATTAAGACATGATGCATTAAATCGATCAGAAGTGACAGTAAAGACATTTACAATGTTACAAAAGATTTCTGTTTAAAAGAAATGCTTTTCGTTTGAACTTTCTGTTCAAAGAATCCTGGAAAAAACATTTCAACAAGAATATTTAGCTGCACTACTGTTTTCAACATTAATAATAATAAATGTCTCTTGAGCAGAAAATGTGCATATTAGAATGATTTATGAAGGATCATGTAATGTTTGCCATTGCATGAATAAATTGTTTTCTATTTGAACATTTTAAAACAATTATTTTAAATTGTAATAACATTAGAATCAGAATCAGAAATAATGGTGTAATAATCATTACACAATATTACTGTTTTTACTGTATTTTATCAAATGCATAAAGCCTTGGTGAGAAGAGACTTCTTTCAAACCCCCCCCCCCAAAATGTGCTTACCTACTGTTCTGAGGTCTGTTTCCAGTTACTCCACTGGACATGGTCCTAGAGTTCCCTCTAGTGGATGACGCCGCAGCGTTACTGGAAGAGGAGGCTTGAGCTCTCACTAAAGCAGCATGCCTGCAAAACAAGCCCCACCATTATTAGTGGACTAGTCTTCCAGAGAGCTTAACTTAGCAGTATGAAAACAAAACTACCGTACTAACCCTGATTTGGAGACTGGCTTGCCGTCAGTCTTACAGTCATGGTCGAGTGGATGTCTATGTTTGAGACAGTAGTTCAAGTGGCACTGGTCACATGTCACCCGGATCATTTCCTTCTGCTTACAGCCGCCTTTGGAGCATTTATTTGTAAAGATCTGTGGGGTGAGTAAAAACCAAGTCGGTATTCATTTCACAGAGACATCATTTTCTCTCCTTCCTTTTTGTGGCCAGCCTACCTTTCGTTTCCTCTGAGCAGGGTCAGATTTGCAGTCTCTGTCTATGTGTTCCCCAACTTTGATGTCGGGCATTTCCCCTCTTCTAATGGGAATGGGGGTGTCGCACAACGGACATACAGGAACCTGGATATCCTGCACAAGGAAGCAAACATGTATAAGCCACAACCTGTGTGTTTTAAACATTGGTTAAAATATACAACGAGGCAAGATTATTCTTTATTAGAGACAATTATGCCCACCTTCTTATATGATGAAGTGCACTTGTGATTTGCATAAGTTATGTGGTCTTTGCAGAAAATTTCTTCACAGGCATCACATTTCATTGGAAGAAAATCTGTAGTGTACACACAGGACGGTGGAAGTTTTATTTATCAACTAATGCTGAATCACTACGAGCACAGCAACATTATAAAACCAGCTTAGTGACCTATATGGGTTTCTCAGTGGCTGATGGCTGTTGTAAATAATTTATCCACTAAAATGTATACACAAATATACACTAAATGTTGAAATCACAGAACAGAAATAAGAGTATAATTATCAGACAGTGTTTTTAATCTCAAATTGGCCAAATATTGCAAAATTAATCGACCTGGCTGACACATTAGTTCCATGACTAGATTGTGGTTACATGTAAAAAAAACAGGAAAACCTGTTTCAGAAAACAGGAAATGCCACACCTAATGAGATTTAACGCATTTGCCATTCAACATGTGATCAGGTGGAGTTAGTGCGCATACACAAACATTAATAATTCACAGGCTGTACAGGGATTTACAATAAGGATGACTAATGGTGGAAAAAGCGAGAACAACTTGTCATAGGCTTAGAAGTATTAATTTAAATAGGCTGGAAATGGTCAACAAATCCCTAAATTTTCAGCATCATGTCTATCGTAAGTTTTTGTTACACACTCTCCAGTACTTGATTCTGATTGGTCAATCACAGCACTTCTGAAAATGGCAGATGCCCAGAGCAACACTGTATAACTGACCGCTCATCCAGAAAAACTCAACATTCATATTCCTTTATTTATTTATTTAGGCTATTTGATTGGCAGCTGTGTAATAAGCAGGATAGTGCTGTATTATTGTTTATTTTGCTAAAATGACAAGCAGTTCACCATACATTATTTTATTTTATTTTTTCCCCCATAACTGTCATGGAGTTACATTATGGCTATAATTTCAACTATTATTGCAAATGTAAAAGCTAGCTAATATACAATTTTTTTGTAAAATGAATTTTTTGAAAAAGAAACATTGAATGACATATTTTGTTCTGGCATATACACATTACCATTCGAAAGTTGATTGTTAAGACTTTTTTTAAACGCTTTTGAAAGAAAAACATTAAAACATCTTATGCTCACCAAAGCTGCATTCATTTGATCTAAAATACAGTGAAAAATGAAACATTGTGAAGTTTTAATACAATTTAAAATAACTTTTCAATTTGAATATACTTTAAAATATAATTTATTCCTGCAATATCAAAGCTGAATTTTCTGCATCATTACTCAAGTCTTCAGTGTCACATGATCCTTCAGAAATCATTCTAATATGCCGATTTCAATGTTGAAAACAGTTTCTCTGCTTAATATTTTTGTGGAAACCATGATACATTTTTTTTTCAGGATTCTTTGAATGTTCAAAAGAACAGCAATCAGAATAGAAATCTTTTGTAACATTATAAAAGTCTTTACTGTCACTAGTGATCAATTTTATTTATCCTACCTGAATAAAAGTATTAATCAATTACTAAAATAAATCTGACCCCAAACTTTTGAACAGTAGTGTACTTTGTTAAAAACATTGTGTACATTGTTGTGTATCTTTTTAGAGTCCAGTGAAAATGTTGACAAGCAAAGTAAAAATCTGACAATCTGACAAATCCGACCAAGCCAATAGAAAAACAACTTTATTGAGCCCTGCTCTATGTGACATTGCTTAATCAGACATTACATGCATACCGAGACGTTTGCAGCTCTTCTCCGAGCAGTGCTCCCCGAGATCTGGAAACTCCATGGCACAGCGGTGACAAGCACCCAGCTGCTGGACTGCAAACAGGAAATCAAAGCCTGTTGTCACATATCAATCAAACAAGCTGCCAATCCAAACATCATGAATCCACACAATGGGTAAAACATGCTTTAAATGCGGAAGGCCTGGCAAGAGTTAAGATGATCCTGTTTACTATATTAAGCTGAGGCTATTACGTTACGTAACTGTCGTGGCTTCACTATGAGCACCGACCAACTAAAGCTGAATCATACAGAATAATATGCGAACATCTCAATAGATGGTTGTTATGAACGCTAATGTAAGGGGGAGGCGCAGCGAACGATAAACGAACCCTTGATTGTCATTAAAATGTGATACAATAAACATGACCATAAGAAAACATAATTTAATAAAAGACCGAGCCGGGTGAGGTTAAATCAAACGCCTGTTATCGAGTCTAAATAAGGCGATTTAATAAGCATAGAGAAACCAGGAATGACTGGTTGTCGTCTGTTTTGCGTTAAAAACGAACATGTTAACCGAGGTATATTAATTGACAAAACAGTAAATGTGTATCTTACCGAAATTGTGCGCAAATCCTCTTTGGATTACGTTAGTTAAAGCTTTTAGCTTCGAGCCAAGCGCAGCCGCGGTGTTTGGGGTTTTGTAGTTAGTCGTCTGCTGTTTTTTGAGATGTCATTGCTGGAGGTGTGAATCTGCTACAGGAGATTGTATTTTCAAAATAAAAGTACTTGAGGTTTATAAATTGTATTCCGCCGTTTATTGCAGGGTGTCCCACAGCAGCAAGCATCACATAAATTGTATGTATTTTATTTCTGCTGCGCTTTCCCCCCAAAACGCCAAGCAACACGCTGAAACGATCGTCAATTGACAAGTTCATTACGTGCCATTTGTCTCAGACAGCCCTTTATTGATGTTGCCATTCGAGGAGAAAATATGGAACAGAATTCATGACACGCTGCAGTGCAGTCATTAAGTGTTCAAATTAACTGTATCCTAGTCTTAAATTTAACATATGTTTTCCCTCATTCAAATGAATATGACTTCTAAACGAAAAATATTTATTATTGATTTGTTTTTGTTATTAGGAAAATGTTATATTCATCAAACTAAATGAAGTAACTCAAAACCCAATTTTGCTCATTTTCAAACAGCCTTTAAATTTTATTTATTTAGAATCTGTAAAGTTTTTTTTAAAAAATCGAAAAGTCCAAAGAACTGTGAATTCTGTAAGTTCAATAAAAAAGACAATGTGAAATGCAATACATTCACCACGTTGCTTTTCTTTAGCGACCCGTGGTTGCCTAACTGTGCTATCCTGATTTTCAGTAGATGGGGATTTGTTTCTCTTCCATACTAAGGGACATAAAAAGAATCCACAATTATAAATACCGAATATTGTAAATCCAATAAACCTAAAGTACACTAAACATTCATATATCATTATAGACCTGTTCTGAGTGCTTACTGTATGAGCCCAACCAAAGGAACACAATTCTTATCTTTTAAAAATATATACACAAAAAAATAGTACATAAGGATTGTTTCATTTTTGGCTCAAATAACTAATCTGCGCTATTATACCAAGGGAAAAGAAAAACACATATTAGCACTGACTGTTTTACAAGTTAAAAGCATCTTTGCAAAATTGTGCTTCCGGTACTGCTGTTTTAAGCGTTCCTTATCGTTTCTGGCTTCAGACAGCTTTGTCACGCCCTGACTAGTTACGTTCTTGCTGACGCAATCACGTTATTGCTGGAGATTTCCAGAAAATACCACCAGAGGCCATGATTCATCTTTTTTTTTTTTTTTTGTTAGAAAACAACAAAAAAAACAAATCACTACCATAGAGATCTCAAATATTTGAATGCGACATATGAAATTGCGCTTTGCGTAAATACCCAGCAAGCAATAGCCGTCATTTCAACGTCTCGGTTAAGTATAGACCCGATATAGTCCGGCTATGTGTAACCCACATCTAGCCCAAATAACCTTGAATTTGGTTTCGTGTCGTTTTTTGGCAAAATAACTTGCGAAATATATGATATTCCATAATGTAAGCAAAGTAACAGCGTTTACAAGGTGTTTGGTTTCATTTCTTTAACATGTTCAATACGTAGCCTGTGCGTAGCCACGATTTCGCTCGTAGTCTGAGCAGCTATCTGTAGCCCACTTATAGTCAAACCTGATTCACTGTAGTTTTTGGCCATAAGTGTGATAACATGCTCTTGATTTGTATTAGATTTTTTTTTCTTTTAAATATCTTAAGTTATTTAAAATATTTAATTTTTTAATTTTTATATTTTTATTATCTTAAGTTGTTAAAAAACTCCAGATTTTTTTATCATAATATTTATATTTAAGTGTATTGAATTTATAACATTTTATTTTATCATGAATTCTTTTGTATTTTTATCATTCTGTATTGTCTTAAGTCGTCCAAGTTGTTAAAAATGTTATTTTTCTTAATAAAAGCTGTATGTATGGATTGCCATTTTGTTGTCTATTAGACGTATATATGTAGTCGTTTAATAGCCGTCTAATTGATGACTAGTCTATTCTTGGGCTATGATTAGACGTCTATTAGATTTTCACTGACAGCCCAAATTTAGCCTTGTTTTAGCCTAGACGTCTAGGCTATATTTAGACGTCTAATAGACGTCTTTTAAACGCAAAATTGCTTGCTGGGTAACTACAGTACGTTCTTGAGAATGTTTTCTTAAGAAGATTTTAATATTAAAAAAATGACAACTAAAAATATACAGGAATTAATACAAAATAATATACATGAGAAATTATCATGTTTAAATGTAAGTTATGTAATTCTTTTAATATGTATGTTTATATAACTATACATATAGCTTAATTGTTTTGTATAACAATTTTTAGATTGTACAGCACTTTGGTCAGCAGCTGCTGCTTTAAATGTGCTCTAGTATTAAGTGTAATTCAGATAACTCATGTTTTAATAATTAATGTACTGTTAACATCAAGGAATAGCAAAACATGGTTCAGATATATATCCTAATCTGTTCACAAATATATTGTGAAGTAAATACAATAAATAATAAATTATCAGTTGGTGGCTAATCTTGCAGATGTAGATTATTGTCTCCAGTCCCCAGTGTTGGAAAGCTAAATGTCACAATGACAGTGCTGAAAATGACTCTGGAACATTGTGGTTGTATGTGTCATCTCGTATGACCAATAAGGGCTGTGTTTTCTCTTTTTGACTCTTGCCAGATAATACATCACACCAGCTATCAGAGGAGGACTGGGATCACCTGTCAGCATTTTGACAACATGGAGAAGAGGTGTTAGAAAAAGGGACTCTGATTGCTGCAGATCTGTTTGTTCTAATGCTTCCTGTAACAAAAGAGAAGGTACAGGCAAATTACCATCAGAAAAGTCAATAAGGTCAAGGGTAAAAGAGACTTTAGCATTACTAGCTATGACAGGATTCGGTCTTGAGAACAGCTTTGACAATAGCAGTCATTAAGGAAATCAATGAGTTCCGCGTACTTTAATGAAACATCTCAAACTGGAATTGGAAAATATTTTGTGCAGTTTATTGCGCTTTGCCTGTATAATTTCACCACAAGGTGGCAGTAATGTTTTCTTTTTCTATTTGAGTGAGCCTCGCTAAATTGAATTCAAATGTAAGACTTCTAATAATTATTTTTCATTATGGTTTCAATGTTACTATCAATTTATGCTATGGAATCGCAGGCAGTAAATTGTCAGTATTAGAGTTTGTGTTGTTTTAAATGAATTACGTCTCTATACATGAACACAGATCATTCAATTAAATAAGGGCATTATGTTTTATGATCTGTCATGCAAGATTTGGCATTTTGTTCTATGTCTGCATCTATAACCCTGAGAGAATCAATACAAAGTTTTACCACATTTGCTTGGTATGATTTACTAAAAGGCTTGAATGCCTTTTGATAACTTATCTCAAGAACACTTTAAAGTTACAAAACAGCACCAACTGAGAAAGTCTAGTCAGGATTTAAAAAAAGATGATTTTACTTTAGATCTCCTGATTTAAATCTTGTGATTTTACTTTTAATCTAACAGCCATATTTATGTTTTGTATGTTGCTTTACACTCTTAAAAATTAAGGTTCTTTTTTGACATCGATGGTTCCATGGAATGTTCATTGCACCTTTCCAATGGACAACAGGATTTTTTTTATAATGGAAAAGGGTTCTTTTTTTCTTTTTTTTAAGAACTGTTCACTGAAAGATTCCTTCGGGAAACAACAATGGTTCTTCTATGGCTATGCCCAAACCAGGGCCCAGGGCCAAAAATAAGTGAATTTATTTAACAAATAATTAAAAATAAAAAACCTGCTATTTACATTTTAATAAAAAATTTTTTATAATTTTTTTTTTGGCCCTTCATATTAAAAAGTTTGAGCACATCTGTTCTATGGCATCAGGGAAAATATCCTCTTTTGGAACATTTATTTCCAAAAGTGTTGTCTCATATGGAAGATGGGTAATAACTAAGTTACACAGTGACACAGAGCTGTGTAGATTACTTACACATTGTAGTCCATTACTGATTCCAAATTACATGACAGAACAGAATTACATGACTATGTACTATATGTAATTATAGCCACCTAACTAGTGACTGATCTTTATGTGATGTCAACAAAACTGGAAGACTTTCTAAATGTATATAAGTGGTAGGCTATTTCAGAAAGGAACATTTAAATGATAAAAAAAGAGTAATTAGGGGGAATCAATAAATTATGAATAATTTATTGCTATTGTGTGAATAATATGTCATCACATAATCAATAAAAATGCAACTGTAGTCTGATTAGGAGTATTTTAAAATGTAATTTAATCTCATTATAAGTACTTAATTTTTGAAATCCAGATTACATGTAATCAGTTACTACCCAGCCCTGCACACCATGTTATTGTTATTCATGTTCACCCAAAATCATAAATTCTCTCATCATTTACTCACCCTGATCCAAACCTGTATGTCCTTAATTTTTCTGTTGAACATAGAAGATAATTTAAAGAACGTCTCACTGTTTTTTTTTTTTTTTTGCTTTCATGTAGTGAAAGTCCAATATTCTTCAAAACATGAGGGTGACTAAATAACAGAACTTTCATTTTAAGGTGAACTATCCCACTAAAAGCATCTATACATGAAATGAGCGTGAATAATGAATGTAGTCAGGAAGATTAACAGCTAATGCTCAGGCTGTGAAAACACATGGATTCTGAAACCCACAATAATCTCTAACAGGTTAATTAGTGTATTGATCACTCAAGCAGTGATCCAATTTAAAGATCTGAAATTCCTATATTTGCAAAATAGGTTTACACAACACGCATAAACACCCTCGCGCAAACGCATTTAAATCATTCGAAACAAAGACCACCCAGTCGTCGCCTCTTATTATGCAACAGTGCTCAGTCATGCTCCTGGAGGCCCGTGTAAAAGATCACTTTTGAGCTCATCTCAGATTCTTCCCTGGTACAAGAGCACCTGGCTCATAAGCTGCTAATTTTGCTGCCAGATGGCACCTCTCAGAGAACACCTGCTTCATCATCGGGATTCCTTTACGTTGCCGAAACTCTGTCTGCTTGAATAGTAAAATGATTGTAATAATTTCATATCTGCTTATTATCCCGTCTTTGCGAGAGCAAACGTTTATGCCTACAAATGTGCGATGGCTCTCTGCCAAAATGTCTCCCTAGGTCACCCTCCGTTTCTCTGTGCGGTGACAGTGTCTGTCAAATAGCATCATAAACGCTTTTGTTTAGGGGCCGCTCATCACCATTTCTCACTCACCCTGTCAGCGGTGTCACAAATTTCCCAGGTGTCCAGTACTTGCAAAGCATTTCACTTTTTTTTTTTTTATAGGTGTGTTTGACATACCATGCCTCATACGCACATTCACACCTTCTAAACTGTGGGGGTTTCCTGCTGAAATGTGACTACACTTTTAAGCACTCAGCACTGAAAATCCTCACAGGTGTGAGACTCAGACGGACACAATGCAAACATTATATATGAATATTCTTATAGTTACATTATAATGAATTCACACAGCCATAACAAAGTGACTTACTTAGGATAAAAACATACCACTGAAGTTTATTTTTAAATTTTGTTTGCTCTGAAGTGCATTTAGTGACCCAGCGATGACCAACTCCTCGAATAAGTCTTTCGTTGTTTTGTCCTTACATTCAGTTGAGCGCATCCAGAAATATAAGCTAGGCAGTGACTCTAAATTGGATGGTAATTACTGCCACGACAAATTGAAGGGAAGCAATCCAACGTATTTTCTATTATGAGATAGTATTATTCTTGGTTAATAATCTCTTTATGCATGATTGAATTTTGATAGGCTGTCTGAATGATAATTGCGCGTAATAAACCATTGCATCTGAAGGCTTGTTAAGCTTTTGTGATTGGACATATCAGTAATTCTTATTAAGAATTGCAAAGCAGGTTTGGATGTGTAAATATTACCGTTTGTCTAAATGTCGGGAAAAAGTACAACAAATTTTCAGCACTTACTTTTTAAAAAAGAAAGGTCTGATTTGCCTACAGTTTATGTTCAGATGTTATACACTCTTGAAAATAAAGGCTGCAGGTAGAACCAAAAGGGTTTTACAGCCTGATGTCACAAGAGAATGGATTCTTTAAAGCTTCTTTGTTATTTTAAGAAAATGCTTTTAAGAGAGAATTCAAGATTTTACCAAATTATATATATACAGTATATATAAGATACAAAAGACAAAACAAGAAGAGGATTTTTAATAAACCTTTATGGAACCTTTAGTTTTAAGAATGATTATAAGATTGAAAACATTATTATGAATATATGATCAAAGACATATCCTTCAAATCCTCAGCTTTACATTTTTATCTGTAACCCTATATAGATGCGAACTTTGTGTGAGCTGAAAAGTCTTTTTTTTCTCTTATACAACATGATTGTGGTGTGGGTAATACATAATAATAATAATAATAATAATAAATTAAATACTATATTTTATTTATTAAATCATATTTTGATGTATTATTATTTTATAATATATTTTTTTTACAATAAATTTAATTAAATTTATACAAATATCTAAATGCAAAAATACTTTTGCTGGGTCTCAGAAGATTTAAAACATTTTAACATAGTACGTATTAATTTTTTTTGGTCATGTTTCCATGGCTGAGGGGGAGGCTGCAAACATGCTCCAAGTCCGCTGCTTTGACCAAAGTGACAGTGCGACTTGTTAACTCCGAGGATCGCCTTTCAGCCTTTTGTTTAAGCAGATTTCCTCAACGAGTTAATGGACCAGAAAGAGGAGGCGGCTCGGGGCTAGAGTAAAGTAAGAGGGAGGGTGAATGTAAAAGAG
>NW_015634463.1:344534-392331 GCF_001515625.1 Sinocyclocheilus rhinocerous
ATGCCCCAGTTATATAATGGCTCCAGGCATATGAGAGCTCCGGGGAATGGGCTTGAGGATGAACGCAGGGAATGTAGCGTAATTGGTGATAGGCTACTGGTAGGTGTGTTTGTTTTGTGGATGAGGTCCAGTCCTGCCTCCGTCTTTTCCTCTGAACGTTGATCTAATAAAGTTGTTGACTTACTAAAATGTCTATCATTAAAGTTTTTCATCATAGCCACCTTTCCAAAGTTGCACACTTTTTGCACCACACCATGACACGTTTATTTATTTTATTTTGGCCTTAAGTTGACTGAAATCTACTAAATAAAGTGGAACACGCACAACGCCCCGTGATCCACTAAGACGAGATAAACGTGCTTATGTTTAATAAACCAAATCAGATGTCCAGTTATCATTTTAGGAATACAACATTACATTCGTCTGTGCTCAATAAAAGACATTATTTATAAATGTGCCCCACTGAACACTGCCTAAATTGTGACTGAAACTCCAGAATCCAAATAAATGGCAAATAAGACAGTCTAACAACGGCCCTGAAAGCAAGTCGTGTTCGTCTTATTATCGGGTTAATTAAAGCTTGGATCTGACAATGCCACTTGGTTGTAGAAAAACGGATTTAAATGCAATGTCTCCCGGGAACGCGTGTCAAGGGCTGCTTTTCATTGAGCCAAGATCGCGCCAGGACGGAACCGCGCCCTGAACTGTCAAAGCTGCAATTATAGAATTCTGATGTTCAAAAAGGGATCTGGATAACCGAATTATTCATACTTGTGTACAGTATGATAAAATAGGTTTAAGACACACAGAAAATAACATTCAAAGATTCCTCAAACTTCTAAAAGCACTCTCTGTGAGATAAAGGGATACAAGGCTATAGATCTTGAGACATATTTAAAGGGTTCATTAAAATTTAAACATTGAAATGCAGTGGGGTGCTATTTGGGCTCGAGGTCAAGAGACGAACGGATTATATAGTTCCTCATAATAATATTAATTAAACAATTTGCATGCTAATAAGGTAACAGTTATCAGGGCCTCTGTTGAAAGATTCGGGTTATTACAACACGCCAATCCGAGTGCCAAGGGTCAGGGAGAGAGCGGGGAGCGAAATTTCAACTCAGATTAACATTATGACAACTCCAGACACTGGCCAAATAAAGTGGAATTAATTCTCTGTAATGAGAGGGGGAGACAGGACGGCCTCTTAAAGCGGTGGGATTGATTACCATTCTGTAGGCTATTCAAAAAGACAGTTCACTTGCCTAAATATAACACATAGCTATATTACTGTAAGATGAATTAATGACAATGTTAGATTAAGGTGACATAGTCTGATCTAGATTTAATTCACAATATGAAACGATAAACAATTATTACTTATTTACCGTTTTATTTTCTCATTGTTCTTTTTTAAATTTTGTTTTCCATACTGACAGACTGTCTGGAAACAAAATGTTATAATTGAAACTATATATAATATCAATTAGCCTAATACTCATGGGAGAGCGCCTTACGTTAATAAACTAATATTGTTTCAGAGGTGTAGCAACTGTTGTAAGTTAAAGCAAGCATGATATTACACACAATGACCACAAATAAACCGCGCACAATTTGTACATCAGCTGTTTAAATGACATTAATTACACCGGAGTGCCATGGCTGGGGAAATATATCTAATTTTCTGTTAAATGTCGAGTGCCTTCTAATTAGCTATTCGTGTAATTAAAAGTTCATTTATTCCTCCAGCGTTATCAAACGAGTAGGTTCACATCATTCTC
This sequence comes from Sinocyclocheilus rhinocerous, assembly GCF_001515625.1. NCBI lineage: Eukaryota > Metazoa > Chordata > Actinopteri > Cypriniformes > Cyprinidae > Sinocyclocheilus > Sinocyclocheilus rhinocerous. The sequence continues at coordinate 346,316 of NW_015634463.1, forward strand.
ACTCTCCTTATTTTTGAAAGCATTGTGTTAGAATTATGGCGCGTCTGGTTGTAGTTCGGAATTACATTTGACAGCTCTGTTCGACGGATTTCTTCGGCTTGACTTTTGACAAGTTGCCCAAAAATTGCCACGTAAATAAACAGATTAGATAGTGGGTTGGTCAATTTGTCAACAGTGCGCTAGGAATCTTACCTGTTCACATGGCAACATTTCGACTTGACGAGTCGGTATGGGTGTATGTTTGTTTTCACCCGGTTTCCCGTTTTATTTTCCTTTTTTATGTTTGTTTGTGTGTGCAAAAGATTTGAAATGAATAGAGGGACATTGATTCAAACGGTGATGAATCCGCCGCTCTGTGTGTGGCTGCAGTCCGAGGTGAGATTCCAGTGTCTATTTAGCATTTAACTGGGTATCAAATCTGATCGCTCTCCCTCTAAGGCCCCCTGTGTAGTCGTGATGTAGTTCTTATCAAAGCCCTCCTGTCTTGTTGTGACAGCTCTGATATTGTTTATTGAGGTGGATGTCAGGTTTAATTAGCAATCGATATGGAAAGCGTTTTCGGACTACGTCTCTGACGTCAGCGCCGATTAACGCTTCTCATTGGTCTCAAATTCCCAGAGCCTAAGCTAATTATTGGAAGCTTCGCGTTGATAAAGAACAGCTCATCCTACTCTCCACATCATGTCCCCTCCTCGCTGGCCACTCTCGCTGCATGTTTTTTAAATTCACATCACCAACCACCAGACGTCGTTTCCTTTTGCCTGGGAGATGATGGACAGCAGGATACTGGATCCACCTCATGCCCAGTTCGGAGGCTCGCTCGGTGGGATGGTGAGCTTTCCGTACCATCTAAGCCACCATCATGTGTACGAATTAGCCGGTCATCAACTTCAATCTACGGCCGCGGTTCCTTTCTCAATAGAAGGATTACTTAACGGCTCCTGCACGGCGTCTCTGGTGAATTCTAACCCTCTCTTGTCTGGCTGCGGTATGAATGGAGATAACCAGCAGTACAAACTGACAGGTAAGCAAACACGCACTTGTCCTAAACTGGCATAATGGTTTTTGATTGAAGAAAAAAGCATGTTTCTGTCATGTTGTAAAACAAAAATATATATTTATTTCCCCCCCACATAAAGCTTTGAGGAATAGCCAGGGGAAACAAAAGAAAGGATTCCCTCATTCGCTCATGTGTTCAAGCTAGTTTACTGGAATTAAAGCAGAATGACTTTTATAAGGAAGAGAGGCTAATATAAAATATTCTACAAAATTCTTGACAGCATGTAGACAACTTCCATCTCTTCGTATTATTTATAGTTACATTAGCAAGAAAACAAAACTGATGGCGTTCGTTTTCTCTATCCTTTCTTACGCGTTAACAGTAAACGCTCATGCCGACAAATAAACACTATACGAAGAATATCAGTGGGCCCACTGTAACTGTGCAAGTTACAAGCGATGCTAATTTATTGTTTTTCATGTAGATTCGGGTGATCCAGACAAGGATAGCCCGGGTTGTAAAAGAAGACGAACTCGTACCAATTTCACTGGCTGGCAGCTGGAAGAATTAGAGAAGGCTTTTAATGAAAGTCACTATCCAGATGTGTTCATGAGGGAAGCACTTGCTCTGAGATTGGATTTGATAGAATCGAGAGTGCAGGTAAATACAATAAATGTATTTTTCACGTGTTGTGCTGTGACGTTATGAACAGATGAATCCAAAATTATTTTGGTGTAAACACAACATGGTTTTATGAATAGCCACGTCTTATTGTTTTTGTTTTTCCCCTTGTTCTTTGTTCTGCTATTTTTCTTTCATATGTTATTTGTATAACACAGGGGATGTGCTTATGAAAATGCTTCTTCTTCTTCTTCTTTTTAAATTGTCTTTATTAAGGTTTAGGAAGCTTTATTTAAAATTTAATTTATTTAAAAAAAGTGTTTTTACATGAATTTTTTAGACGTCTTTTTGTAGTTTTGTACTGTATTTTGTAAACTATAAAGTAGGCCCCACTGTTAGCAGAAAAAAATATAAAGAGATCTCTGCACAAAAATAGAATAGGCTAGCTTTAATAGATATATTTAGAAATATTTTTGATTCTCTTTTACATACAGTCGGGTTAAATGTTTTGCGAAATTGAGGGAAAATATAGGCCTACATGAATAATTGTGCACGATCCTTATAAAATATTACTAGGCTAAATAATTACATTCAGTCGATATATTACTCTGTTCGAGAGAACATATTTCTTTGTGCAAAATAGCATGTCTGTCAGGCGTAAGTTCATTATCATAATTTTTTAATCTGAAAACATAGAATCAAACATTTGGCCTATAAATCAAAACTCCTTGCCTTAAATTGCATGGAGCGTAATGTAATTCATTTAGGATGCGGTCTTCTTTTACAGCAGCATTCAAGATGATATTTTTGAATCATAACATTATTCTAAAATGTGATGTTTGGATAATTGCGTTTTATTTAAAATTATATTATAACAATACCACATTTATAATACATATTCAGTAAATTTACAACATTCTATAAAATACTGGCAACTCATAATTAAGCAAAATGTGTTTTAATACTTGTATGTTTAATGTTTCAAAAACAACAAAAAATAATACAGTAAATAGGCCTATAATATACTGTATTGTATATTATAAATATACTAATATAATGTGTATGTATATATAATTTGTATAGGAGAATATATAGCTATGCACATAACGTAAATATAATTTGCATATATTATGTTTAAAAGAAGGCCTATATTTTTTATATGTATTTATCTCAGCACACTTGGCATTATTTTAATGACGTGAACATAAATGTTTTTTTTTTCCTTTTCATGTTTAGGTATGGTTTCAAAACCGAAGAGCGAAATGGAGAAAAAAGGAAAACACGAAAAAGGGACCGGGGCGACCTGCACACAACTCCCATCCGACGTCCTGCAGTGGCGAACCAATGGACCCAGAGGAAATTGCGCGCAGAGAACTAGAGAGGATGGAGAAAAAGAAAAGGAAACACGAAAGAAGGCTTTTAAAGTCGCAGAACAAACTCATTTCCGGGGACTTATTTCACACCCCAGGATCTGACAGTGACAGTGGCTTGTCACAAGTAACGGACAGTGAACAAAGCATCCATTACGACATGGGCCGAAACCAAACGCAACCAAGCTGTGACCAAACACCACAGAAACTCCAGAACCAAAGAACCGCAGACCAAGACGCGAGTGGATCCGAGCTGGACTCGTCCGACAGCGGTCAGCAGTCAAACCTGTGCTCCAACAGTAGGTCTTCCACTCTTCAAAAACTCAATCCCTTCAGTGTGGAAAGCCTTCTGTCGGACTCCAGGCCGAGGCGCAAGCCGCCTATGGACTTCCCAGTACCGGCTCCACGGCCTTTGATAGGGAAAGGACATTTTTTACTGTACCCTATTACACAACCTCTCGGTTTCATTGTTCCACAGACTGCTTTGAAGAGCACAGCACCAGGCCCTGATGCTGAAAATGGCCAGAAAGGGCCAGTTGCTGACAGTACCTTTGCTGGAAACCTAGGACACAGGAACGCCAAGGAGACCAACAGTGTAAACAACAGCGGTGCGCGAGCAATCAAAGGCCAGGTCAGTCAGTCGGGCAACATAACGTGTTCACCACAGAGCAGTTCACCACAGACTACCATTAATGGTCACTCGGCGGGCAGCTGTAACGAAAGATGCCCACAAGATATAGAGTTAGACCCCGTCGATCCAAAGTCTCCACAGTCGGAGAAAAAGGAGCAGTCGTTACCTGACTATCCACCACAAAATTCAGAATCAGCGACAAGCAACAAGGACACCGACAAAGACTCAGTTGACGTCGATATGGAATAAATGAAATCGTAGTAGAAACTGAGGAGCGTGTCGATATTGCACGACCGCAGATTAAGCGAAGAGGAAAAAAGTCGACATATCGAAACGTATCGTTTTCATTGACATATTTATATTCTGATTAGGGGAAATATTTGTGTGAAAAATGTGTGTATGTGTGTGGTGGGCTATCAGATGTTTATTGAACAGCAGCTCCCTGCAAGAAACTGTAAAAGAAAAAAAAACAAGACAAAAAAAAACAAGACAAAACCTCAAACGTTGTACAAAGTATTAAGATATTTATATATGTAAGTTTTTTCATAAATAAATCGATTGTATACAACAAACTTAAGCGTGCATGGCCCTAAATAGAGCTTATGTTGTGGGCTATAGCTCCTTCTCCCACAACCATGTTGTATTTTGTGTATCGCTTTAACAAATTTATTCATCTATAAGCTACACAGAAATGAGGTTACGAGCCGGAGGCGAAAAGACCCGTTCGACTCCTGCAGAGTTTTGATATGAAAGTAATTATTTTCCCGGTGGCTACTGCAGGGATTCAGTTTATTTTAGCCCAAAGGGTTATAATACATTACCGATTTCTAGTGATATGAAATCACATAAACTTCCAAGAATAATAGAATTAGCATGAAAGGCTGGGGTGTCAAATTGAAATACGAAAATAATAGCCCCGGCAGCTGGGAGTGTGTTTGTGCATATTGGATAGGAGATGGGAATTCGTGGGGCGGAATTTTCATGAGCTTTTCACTTTGTCAGGGCCCTTGTAGCTGGCTATATTAAGATAGATGTTCGATGATATCCCTCATTGTTCTGTCGCTTATATTGATGTTCCTGTGTTATCAGCCTATTGATCATGCGTCGGCTGTAATAGGACGGGCGAAGCAAACGTGCCTATTTACAATAGCAGAACACATTTGTTCTAATAGGGTTGGCGGTCCCATGGGACCCTGTGGGGGCTCCCAGACATCTGCGCCTTGGTAATATCAGCACTGTTGACCAGATCTAAAGGCGAGGTAAGAAAAGAAGGCAATAAAATCATAGAATCGTTTTCATGATAAATATAACCGGTAAATACCAATAATGAATTAGTACTTTCATTTTCCAAGGTGTTTAATTTGGTCATACAGGCGCGTTTATTGTCTTCTTAGACATCCTCTGGTCGTCTCACTTCCACCGGGTCTTGATTTGCAAATAAATTGAAAATAATCAGTGGGGCAGGCGCAAATGAATTTCTGAGCCAGTGTCTCTTTCATAATATTTACATAATTTTCACCAGAGACAGACTTAAGACTTAGCATATGGCGTCCAGGGCAAATAGACTGCACAAAAGTGGGGAAGATAAACCACAGGGGGAGAGCAGAAAAGATGTCAGGACAATCAATAAGAACATATTTTGCACACAATGCAGAGAAATAAAGATGGCCCATTGCTATAAAAACAATAGACCCTAGTTATTTGACCCTAGTTATTGACCCTACTGAAAGATTAGGTATTTGAAGCCATCATCCCGCTATCTCCAAGTCAACCGTTTAATATATCTTTATTTCAGTCAGTCAGTTGCCTTTTGTATATGTAAAAAAACAAGTGTTTAGAAAATATTAGTTGTCTGGAGGTGTCCTTCAATTTGCTGCTGTTTTTCCCTAGCCGGGCGCGTTCATGTTTAATTCATTTGCAATCTGAATAGGGAATAGGAGTAGCGCTGGCTGCACACTGCTGGCCTTAAGGTGAAATTAGCGATTTACTTAAGTAGTTAAGCTTTTGCCTGAAAGCAGCACGCTGTATGATTCAAGACAAACTATCAATCGATATGGCCCAGGCAGCCTCCAGGAGATGTGTCCTCCATGAATCATACTTTATGAATTCAATTTCTACCCGGAGAAATTTTCAATTTGAACGCTGGATCATTATGGGAGAGTGTAAATTGTTTTTGCTCTATTATGCATCGGACGCCATCATTTTTCTTTCTAATTACGGAGGTGTCAGGTCGGGCTGTCATGCAGGCGCTGATTTTCAATTTAACTGATCATCATGCATTCATTTTCCCATTTGATAAATCTGCTATCTCGACGCCGCGCCATGCCTGGAATGTTAAGAGAGAGAGAGAACAGCAAAGTAATGGGGGTGTGTGTGCAGCAATAAGTGCAGATCAGGCAGCTAATTTAGCACCTCCTGATATTCCATCTCCATTTCTCATTTTCAACTCTCTGAGGAGAGAAAAGCAGCCCAAAGGCAGAAAGCTGGTATTCAACAACATCAGGGGTAAAACGACTCGGAAAACGCTTGTTTTCCTCAACACATTTCCCAAATTAGGATATCAAGCTTAATTAATGCTAACTGAGTTCCTCAATACGTGTTATTTTTATTTAATAGAATCAAATTCGCGCAATTAATTATGAAGGTGATTTCAAGAGCCTCATTTGCAACACCCAGTCTTAACCCCTTCCTGAGTGCTTTGTAGATTATTTTCTTTTGTCGTTTTATATTTTGCTAAACTCAGAGAGCGCCCCATATACCTCGAGGACAGGTGCAAGGCCAACGGGCCAACCGAATAGTGATTATAGGCCTATTCTGCTTCTCTATTAGACTACACCGCTTTAACGTGGCTGGAGAAATCAGTGACCCATTCTGGATTTCCATATAAACCTTCATAGAATTAAATGTGGCGTTCATCAGTAGTTAAAGCTCGCTTGAACTCTTTTTGCAATAATCATAGCCACAGATACATTTTGATTGTGGTTAAACCCAAACAAATGTTAATTAATTGGCAATGCAATGTATTATTCACAGTTACCTGGCCGTTCGTGTATCCTGACGAAAAACAAATGTATTTTATTGAATAGACCTGAAAATCGTCTGAATTGCATTTTTGGAATATAAAAATAGCTAATTATGTTTTTCGGAGATCGACATATCGAATAGAGAGTGAATTAGAGGAACTCAATCGTAAGGTGTTATGTTAAGTCGATTGAGGACCAAAACCTTTGTCAAAGGGCAATATTTCTGATTGCAAAAGAGACAAAAAATCTATAGAGAGCTGAACAAATATGAGAATGATGGTTAAATTAAATGAATAACATTTAGAAAGCTCGTCTCTATTTATCATTAACATTCACGAAAATAAAACCCAAAACACAAAGTGATAAAATATATAATTCTTTAAGACGACACAAATATAAAGCCTCTACCTTACTTGAGTTAATCAATTCAGGGATCGTAAATAAACAATGCGCATGTCAGTTATATCCCCCATCCCGCGTTTGCATGGCAGAGATAAGAGCGTTGAAGTCCGCCGGTGAATTAATAGGCATACGCTGTAAAGTAATCCTAAAATGCATGGCAGAGTAGCTGCAGGATAGAAGCCAAATGTCAAGTACCGTTTTAAGTGATTGAGAAAGATCTAAGTGGCACTGCTTTTCTTTGGCTACCAATAGTAGAGGCTTCTGTCCCTGCAATCACTTCAACATTCCTTTTTACTGAAATAAGATTGAACTTTGATTCAATCACCCCTTATAATATGAGGGATTATCGATTTTTGTCCCGAGCTTGAAACACAAATGCATGCGAGTTTTCACACAGACATCTTCTAATTTACAAAGAGACCATTAATTGGGAAGTTTCAGTGAGTTAATTAAATAATTCCCTTTGAGGACAATTAAAAGAGTGAAAACAGCATTAAGAGCAACTCATAATGCACTTTGTGTTTAGAATAGGCAATTCTAGTATTTAGTTTAGCAATGCAGTTAACAAAATATTTAAAATGTTGGTTTATTTCAAAATATGTTCCATAGTCTCCATATAGTATGTTTTAACACTTAATTTGTATCATTTAATTAGGTTCCATAATTTTTGTTATCACATGCTGGCTTAACTTGAACATTCACTCTTTAGATATATAAAAAGAGACTATTTTCAAAAGGTGTACCATGGGGAAAATGAACAAACCATAGATCTTTCATTAAAAACAATACCACTAGATTATGGACCTCTTTGTCACAACAGTATCAAATGTATTAGCATTTGAATTTTACTTTTTTTTTTTTCATACATATTCTTGACCCGGTGTAAGTCAGCACGATAAACATGACCCAAATGTTAACACAAACTCCCCTGGTCATTGTGGTTATTAAAAATCAAACAGCCTGTGGCTGCTGCTGCTCTTCTTTTCTAATTATCACCTTGTGAGATGTGTTTCATTATTTCATCTGATAAACCACTGAATTCTGGCCAAAGGAGAATTTGTTGGTCCATGACAAAAATCTCAACAAGAGATTTTAGGAATATGTGGAGCCAGCACATCTCTCTGGATCTTAATGACCATAGGCTCCAACAAATCATCCCTTATATTAAAATGCTTGTATTGAAAAATGCAGTACCCTAACTATAGGTTACTAAAATTGTATTTGTTTGAACAAACATTGACATTTTGAATATGTGAATTAATATATTTCAATAATCAAGCATCATCCAAAAATCATCATAAAAGCAAAATGAACTGACACAATGCAGAATATTTAATATTTGTGTCAGTTCGTTTTGTTTTTATTATGATTTTCTTTTATTATGATGTAGATCTTACTATGTTTCAAAATTTGTTAACCTTTTTAACTTATTCAACCTCCTCAAATGTTTGTAATAAGGCAAAATTGCTACTGGCAAAAGATTTTTCTCATTTCAAAATGCAGACTGATTATGTCACAGCAAAGAAAAGCAATTACTTTATAAATTAAAAACGTCCATCAAGCTAAAGTCCATTTTTGATACACACTTTGCACAACTGGACAAAACAACTGAATAGCTTTATCCCTTTTGTCAACCATTTCATGCTGGTGTAAATATGCTATTGTGTGTGTATACCAAAAATAGATGTTTTCTTCTTCATAATCAGCTTAATGAATAGGACACAAACTCATAGTGCATGGTTAACTATGGGCACAATGAGGCATCCACAAAATAAAATGCAGACATTGGCGATAGTAAGATACAAAATAAATCTAGGCAGAATGTGCTTCACTGTGAACTGCCACTAGCAGTTCATTCTCACTTGAAAGCTAATTCATTATCAATTAGAAGTGAAAATGGAGATGGGTGGGAAGGATCCTCGAGAGCCTGGCACCTGTATTTTCCTCACCTGCATGCGCTGATGTGCCACAGTGATGGCTAAAGTTCTCGCTGGTGATTTAGAAGGCGCTGTGTAAACAGGCGTTTCACTCCCCTGTCTTCCCAGGGACTCCAGACCCTAGAGGTTAATGAAGCGTGAAGTGTGAAAACTTCCTGAGATGGGATGAGTTAAATAGTGTTTCCAGATGTTAAGGCAACACTGTCCAAATCTATTTGTAAGTGTCGACCCTTTACGGGTCACAAATAACTCTAGTTATGTGAGAGATAAATAAGCTCCCCTCTGACCATTTGCCAAATTTCCAAAAGCGTACTAGCGGCTCCTTGATCCAGCTGTTGCTTTAAAAATATACAGGCTAAGGGAGCAGTATTAAAAATGGATTCTGTGAAGCTAATGTAACCCATCACAGCTCACTAGAAGGTGTAAATGCGTTGATGTTCTCAGTAAAGAACTTGTTAACATCAAAATGACTTCACATAACGGTGAAGTGACAGTTTGAAGGGCCGTTGTAAAAATCTGCAACTGGTGCTGAATTTCAGAATAAAGACTTCTGTTCCTAGAGGCTTTAACACATGCAGAGTGCAGACATTTTGAATTAACATTAACTATGCTTTTCATTATAGTAGAGTATTATTTTCTCCCTATATCACTCGCAGCTTTTCTTTATTTTCCTCTTCCAAACAACCACCACCACCACCCTAACTTAGCTGTGGAAGGTCAAACTTTGTTATGGGGATTTATAAGGTAACTTTTGTCATTGATTTGGGTCAAGCCCAACATAGCGGGACATGAAAGGAATTGTCAAAGGGTGTAGTTAACCCTGGGATAATTGGTAATTATTTTATACCTTAAACCACATTAACCTTCCCCATTTCATACGGAGAGGACGCAGTTAGTCCGATTCATAAAAGACCCGCTCAACCTGACGTGGAATACACAGCATCATAAAGAGACATCTCACAGGGGGAGAATCTGACAGACATTGTGTCAAATCTGTTTCTCGATCCATTATCAAACTACTCTAGAGAGGCTCTAAGAGGAGCTGTTTCTTCATGATGCAAACAAAAGGCACAAAAAAATTCCACCGTGTCATGTGCCCAGTTTACACATAAAGTACTGAAACGGTTTGCTCAATAAAATGAAAAGCGTAGTGTGTGATTTCTGCGCCATTAGTGGCACCAAACATAATCACAAATTTGATGTTTATTGCCAAACTTGCAGAAACTCATAAAAGCAAAAATAACTTTCATACTTTTGCAATTTCAGCAAGTAAAAATAATATAGGATACTTTCTTCTAGATTGGTCAATAAAAAAAAATATGAAAATTGTGAAAGTAAAACCACAAACTAACCGGCGCTACTTTAATGTTTGTCGTATCACACTGCAGACTTGCGATTACAAAGCGCAGCTGGCACCATCTTCGTCTTATTCTTAATTTTTTTACTCTTATTTTTATCTCGATTTGCAGTCTGGAGAAGTCGACGCTAGTTGCCGAAAGTCAACGATTTTGGGCAGTTGGAGTTTGTGTATAGTGTATGATGAGCCAGCTGTTTTTTTTTTTCATTTACTGTATAAATGAATGAAAGACTATGATTCCATCCAGTTGGAGAATATCAAACATGTTTGATATTTTGAGTCGATTTTAGAATAAATTCTGATTTTATTTGTCATGCGTCTCCTAGCAAGGTAGCGCAAGTTTCTGCGTGAGTTTGTTGTGATCAGAACGACTTGAAAAATCTGGTAGTGTGTGATCCTCAGTCGTTTAGTTTTATTAGTAACCATTTACAAAGTCGGTAAGTGTATATTATGTCTAGTGTTTTAAAATCTGTTCAGATTAAAAATATATATAGATATCGATTGCAGTGAAAATGACCTCAGAGGACTTAAGCATAGACCTAGGTCAGGGCAGCGCCATATTTTGTTTTTGACAGGAATGAAAACAAGGCTGTGAGGGATAGAATTACAGTATGTTCAGTTTGATTATACTGTTCTTTAACAACAGTTTATCATTAAAAAAAACCCCAAAAAACAGTAGTTTACTTACAGTAAACAAAAACTCCATGAAACAGTTTTAAAAGTTACATTACGATCCAGAAAGATGTGCTGGCTGCACATATTCCTAAAAGTGTAAATTACAGCATACCATTGTAATGACTGTCTATTCCTCACAGCCTTATATAATTAAATATGGTGTCTATGTTGACTAAGGTCTATTACTGTAATATTGTTTTATGCATTGTAATAGACCATTTTATTATACATACAGTGCTTAACAAATTTATTAGACCACCACAACCCAAGGTTTGTGCCACTGCTGCCCTAAACAAACAGTATTGGTGGTTACCATAATCATTGTTTATGTTTCTCCAGTGGTTAACACACCAGTGTAAGCTCTTTAGTTACAGTGTTTCTAATGCTAAAATATAGTTATTGTTGTTATCCATGAATTTTCGAATTTGATGTTTTACAAGAAAGGCAGAAAAAATAGTACAGCACTTTATAATTATTATTATTTTTTGTATATTATTTTTCAATATACAGTTTAATACATTTGTTAAGCACTGTATGTTTAACAAATTTATTGGGCCACCTGTCATAATAAAGAGAATACACAAATGTTTTAGGAATCTGTCAAAAACTTGTTTGAAACTAAAATTTTTATTGTTTAGGCAAATAACTGAAACAACTAAATAGTCTTTATTCACACATAATAGCCAAACAAATTAATATTTAGTATGGCCTACTTTGGCCTTGATAACAGCTTGCATTCTTGCTGGCATTGTTTTATGTACTTTCATACAGTCTCTGTTGTTATTGACTTTAATTGGGCATCCAAATAATAATAATAAAAAAATATGAATAAAGTGTTTTACTATTTTTTCTGCCTTTCTTGTAAAACAGTAAATTCGAAAATTCATGGATATACAGTATATTTATATATTTTAGCGGAAGCCTATCCTTTACATATTATACCGCAATGAGTAGGCTAATTAACGATTCTGCAGGTACAATATGTCAAAGATGCAAGTTTATATGCAGGAATATCATTCATATTGATGGCTGACGACATAAATTAAACTTTTAGTTTTAGCTGTTCAGTGAAATTGGGTACAAGATAATTTTTTTTTCTTTCTCATAATCCTAATCTTAAAGGGTTAGTTCACCCAAAAATGAAAATTAGCCCATAAATTACTCACCCTCAAGTCATCCTAGGTGTATATGACTTTCTTCTTTCAGATGAATCCAGTCGGAGTTATATTAAAAATTGTCTTTGATCTTTCAAGCTCTATCGTTGTACTCAGCGGGTGTTGCATTCCTTCGGTTCAAATGACGTGAAATAAAAAGCACCCTTCCACAAAAAAAAGTGTCTCACATGGCTCCGGGGGGTGAACAAAGGCCTCCTGTAGCGAATCGATGCGTTTTTGTAAGAAAAATATCCATATTCAAAACGTAATAATCACTTGAATCTAGCTTGCGCCAGCAGTTGTACACAGAAGCAGTTCCGGGAGCATGACCTATAAGGTCAGCATTGCGCATGCGCCGGTGAGTCTAGTGTAAACCAACGTTTGTTTACAGGATCAAAGGAAGCAAAGTTTCCTTACTTTAGCAAAGGAAAAACAGTCTCCTCTTGGCTTATATCGAAATCCTCCGACATTCTTCTTTACAAATCCTCATTTTGTACTTCTAATTAGTGACCGTTATTTTGTTTCGATCTCTCCGCGTGCGTCACTTCTGAGCGGCACATGCGCAAAGCTGACCTCCATACGTCATCCACCCAGAGCTGCTTCCGTGTACAACAGTGAGCGCAAGCTAGATTAAAGTGATTATTTTTTTTGTGGAAGGGTGCTTTTTATTTCACGTCTTTTGAACCGAAGGAATGCAACACCCGCTGAGTACAAAGATAGAGCTTGAAAGATCAAAGACAATTTTTAATATAACTCCGACTGGATTCGTCTGAAAGGAGAAAGTCATATACACCTAGGATGCATCGGGGGTGAGTGAAACGCAGCCTAATTTTCATTTTTGGCTGAACTAACCCTTTAACACTGCTTTGTAAATTCATGTCTACATTAATATTCCTCAGTTGCAATTATATCAAAAGGGTTTTAAATTTCCTATAGAAAGCCAGTCACCATCTCCCAGCTACATCATTAAACCAAATTTGCGAAAGCTTTTAACACAGCTTGGCCAGTAACTCAGACTTTACATGCGCATTACTAAAGGTTTAATCCTTTGGACTCCCTGGTTGTACAGACATTCACTATCCCATTAGAGCTCAGAAAGGCTCAAGAACAGGCCCCAAAAAACTTCATCTCACTCAGGGTCCACTTTTTTTTTATTTAACAGTGAGGAGAAATAGGTTCTAACTGGGTCTGAAATGTCACTTTCAGATGTGTCTAGTGCTACGGCCCTGATGCTGGCCCAATCAATCACGTTAGAGCAGTGAAAGTGGGGAGATGTGACAGCGCAGAAACACTTCAATACAGACGGTCCGTCCGTCCGAGAGAACACCTCACCATAAAACAAAACAGTCAAAGAAAAACACACTCAAAAGTCTTGTTCCAGCCCTATAAGTGAGTGTGATTAGTTATAAAGGATCCTTTTTGTTCAGTGGCTGGAAGAAAATTAGAGACGATAGTGGAACCGAATCAATACTGTTTACCTCTCTAAAGTGTGACCATATCTATCAGTAGCTCCGGGTTGGCTGTGGATTGCTTTTATCCAACACCGACCAGGGGAGAACCTGAGGAAGGGAAGTTTTAGGACATAACACTAATTTTGGTGCTATTGATAAGCTGCTCAGCCATTCAAAATAAACGATTAAGGCAGGTAAGAATTAATTAATTAGCACCACCAATACCTTTTAAGACGGATACACGGGCTAGCAACAGGACATTCATTTTCCACCAACAAATCAGGATTCTCTCTAGCAGTCTTGCTACCAAATACAAATTCAATTAGACGTTATATACGTAAAGTAAATGGCAGGAAAATTTAGAATTCTCATTTGGGATAACACAGGACAATGTACAATAATAATGCAATAAAGCATTACTGTAACTTGAATTTCAACAACAGAATAATATAATGGAAATGCAACATTGGACAATAGTGTGAAGACAGATTCATTGTAGATATACTGAGTCAGTAATTAACTTCGCCAAACAATTGCGCTCCCGAAGTAGCTTATCAAAACCTAGTTCATTTATTTGGAATAAAATACATGAGCATGAGTGAGGAGTGTGCACGGATAAACACATGGAAGGAATTTCCAAATATTTAGGCTATTAGGAAGGTTTTATTTTCTCTCATTCTGTCATTCACCAGACTAATTCCCTGCATTTGCCAAATTGGAGCTGCTCTTGTGCACGGCATGTGTTAATATCTGTTGCCAGTGATCAAGAACAAAGAGAATTTTCTTAAATAGAGTAATCACCTTTATTTGTAAATGACAAAATATGAGGGCCAGAAATCATGTATGAGAAACCATTAAAAACAGTTGTTTTATTATCAATTCATTATTTATGGATGGGATTTTATCAGCTTGAACTATAAAAATAGCTATTAAAAAGTCCTGTAGAACCGTATCCATCCATTGTCCATGTACTTAAAATCACATTACACCGACTTGTGCAGAGAAAAACAACTAAACAATCTGATGACTTCTTCCTCCTTTCACACAATACAAGATTAACATTTAATTTATCCCATTACAATGCAATTGCTTCGAGATAATGATCGAGTCGTCCTGCTGGGCTCATTTGAAGACTTGAATGCAAAGGTGAATTACTTGCATTCCCAGTTTAAAACAAAGAAAAAGACAGCATAGAGGGTAGTGACGGAACACTACATAGATTAGCCTGCAAACCCATCCCAAAAGTGAAGGGGAGACATAGAAAACAACACAATTAAATTATGACACCTGACACTTAGACCCTACCTCTGTGTAAAATCCTAATAGACTGGCTGTGGAGAGTGAGATGCTGTCAGACGATTAATGTGTGATCACAAGCATTAGCACCGCTCATATTCAAAAATCCTCCCATGGAGCTTTTTTTTTTGTGCTTCAAATGAGGACATTAACGCAGACTATTTCAAATATCTTTCACAAGTTTTAAATAACTATACCACTGATGGCAAGTGCCACAAATGGTGTGAGCGATGATACACAGATGTTTACTACACCTAATGCCTGGAGATAATCTATAAAGTATGTCTAATACCATGTAGATGTGAACAAATTTAAATGGTTTCTGTTGTACAAAATAAGCAGGCACAGAAAACTCAATTGGTGGCATGCTAAGTTTTAACAATGCAATCTACTATAAGACTAAAAGTCAATGTAAACTGCTGTCACAACTATTTTACTTGTTAATGCGATGCATTTCAAAATAAAATATGAAGAACAAATATTGCAAGGTAAGCCAGACAGAATATGAGTTTGCAAAAACAGTGCCTAAATATTATACCGCCTTGCATCAGGTTTGCTGAATGAAATCCAATACTTGTTTCTTACTAATAGGTAATATTAGGCCTTTTTTGGCAAATCAGCAGAATTTCTTTTTTCAGCATGCACGGCTGTCTTATCCAATAACTGAACAGGCTAAGTGATGTCAGTGGAAAAGGAAAGTTGTTTAAGAGGAAGAGAAAGTTATTATATTTTGATATATATATTTTACTTTTGAATAACATGCATTGATGAATCATTCACAATAACACCAGCAATAACATGCATTAAGAAAGTAAATAGGGTCATTTTTGATTTCACGTTGACTCTAATGATATATAATAATACTATGAAAATATAAAGCTGCATTTGGCTAAAAAATGGCATTTATAAAATATTCAAATCCATTACCTCTGTAGAAAGTGTGTGTTTGACAGTCAACTGAACTCACCCACTCATAACACATAACACAATCAACACCTACACATACCCACAGCTCACAGACTGACCGTGGGCATTGGATATCAGCAAATGATTACACAAATCCTCTGTCAGCGTGATCACAAAGCACAAAGACACATTTACATTATTTTCTGTCAACATATCTGGGACGTTTTGATCTAATAGCTGTGCCGGCCGGTCTGTCATTTACCTTTTCGAATAGAGCACAGATGATCTGATCCCTAAAAATACATTTGCTGCACATTTCCTTGATCGAGTAGCCATGCCTTTTTTTGTTTGCTTATTTGTTTTTTGTTAAATGCATTGTCTGAGGATCACATGGACTGCATGGTGTGGACGTCGCCATGTGCAAAGGCAATAGAGAAGAATAGAAACAAAAGCTGCCATATTCATGTCTGAAATCTACATACAAATGTGAAATCCAGTGTGCCAATGCTATAAATACCAGTGAACATTACTGGTAATGGAAGATAAGCCAGGGATGATGATAGAATCACCACAAAAGATAAAACAGGAATGGTATTGAGAGGTTGGGGGCGAGATTGAGTTTGGGACACTCAGAGTTGTAGATGGAGAAGTCGGTGCTTTTAATTACACTTACGTCTCCTCTCATAGCCTCAAAATTAGCCGTGCTGAAATGGTCTGTATTTGTGGAAAAGTGAAAGGAATCAATTTGCATGCTAAATATAACCCTGCAAATTCAATAAAAGACCAATGTTAATATTTCCAGCGGTTAAGATAATGGTGAGCAACACTGCTAAATTTAGTCCTAATGAATCCTTTAAAGAGAAATGACATTTTAAGCAAAAAGATTACAATACACCATACTGCTTCCACTTCACTTCAGCCTGTAAAATAGTGTGAAAAGTACAATTATGCATTACCGCTGCGTCTTATGTTTGGAATTACGCAGTCTCCATTTATCTTAGTGAAGCAGTTATTGTCTCTTTTCTTTGGGGAAACAAAGAAAAACTCAATAGTTCCAACTGTAGTCAAGTTTGAACAAAAAGTTTCAGACGCAGATACTGCATTACCTTTGTCGTGAACACAGCCATTGTTCCTATTTTAGCCACCATAGTTGATTTTTCAGGGCTCAACCCAACATAAACAGCATCCTATTTATGTGTATTATTTAGTGTGCACCCAGCTTTCAGGCACTTCCTTAGCTTTTCAATCCACAGAGTCACCTGTGGACCCACATGCACGGCTAAAGACCCCGATCAGGCTTTAGGCAGGCTGGGGAGAAGCGCGGCGAAACCTCCATCCTCCTGCTCCACTGGGCCACGGCAGACGGATGATTCCTTCATTTTTTTTTTCATTCAGTTGAGCTGCATTGATTCGGCAGCAGCAGGCAGATGTCACACATGCACTGAACAGTGCTCAATGACTTTGCTATCCCATTCCCATTTAAATTGCCTCTACTTTCCCTCTCTGACACCTGTTTAAATCAATGTCTTCCTCTGCAGGTCATGGGCTGAATGTACTGAGGCGCTCACCGACCGCCTCTCAAATCCACTAAAATCAACACAATAATTGAAATATTTTCAAGCTGATTACACTGAGGCCCGAGGCTCGGCTGGTTGCTACGAGTGTGCTCCTCGGTTGCTAGGGGGAGTAAATCATCTTGCATTATTTGATTTTTGTTACTGATATGAAAGCGCTAGTCCCACGATTAAATGTCTCACAGTCAAACACCTAGGGGACAGAGAGGAGAGACAAAATAAAACAGCCGACGTGAACCTGTCAAATAGCATTTCAAAACTTTTCCTGTCCTGAGGGCTCGGGCGCAAATCTGCCTGCTTATTTGTGTTTGTTCCAGCTGAAATGACAAAGCGAAGAGCACAGGCTGATTGAAGGAGAGCAGAGCAAGCATGGTTGAAATGTCAGGGAATCACACATCAATCTGAGCTCTGGTCACATCATCAGCCTCTCTTAGCGCTTTGTCCTGCTCCTAAACTAACTCTGATTGAGTAATTCAGGAGTGTGATCCAGGTGGTAAGTGAAGTGGGATGAGAACAATTTAGGCAATGCTTGAACTGCTTTTTTTAACCTCACACTGAAAGAGGAAACATGCGGCTCACTGTTGGGCAGAAGCAAGTAGTCTGATTTTTGACTGACAATTCAGATGCTTTTTGATGATTCATGAATGATTTATTTTATACTGACATGTCATTGTATAATAGGAAATACTGTATATCCAATAAAAAAAAAATGCAAATAAAATGTTTAAAATCTTGATTACTAAAATCTTTTTTTTTTTTTTAAATGAATTTGAAATGTGGATAAAGGTGGGAACTTAAAAAAAACAGTAATATAACAATGACAGCTGATTAGTTTCTCATTAATCTTTGAAACTTTATGAAATAAAGTTATTTCTTATTGAAATAAGACCGATTTCGTTTCAAACTATGTATAACTTAAAATGAACCTAAATCTGAGTGTTTAACTTTTTAAGACATGCTAAAATTTTTTTAAAGATTATTGAAAAGATTGTGTGTAATGATGCTTTTTTAATGATGATTGGCATATGTTTCTATGGTTTCTGAATAAAATAAAATCATATACACAGACAACAAAATCCAGTCATGTCATAAAAACTTTTTTATTTAACATCGAGCAGGGTCGCCTTATGGTGGCTGATATGTTGAAATCATATGTCCAACCAAACTATTAATTTCATCATGTATTGTTGGATACTTTTGCTCACTTACTGTGAATAATGCAATTCTACAACATCTTAGGTAACCAGCAACTATTGCTTTCATGCTACTAGACTGCCATATTAACAAGTGCCACATTTAAAAAAAAAAAGTGCCTCTCTAACGCTCTTAAAACCAGTAAGAATATGTTTTAGGTACATCTAGGATTTGAATAAGAAAGTAGCATCTAAACTGAACCCTATTCATTTGCATTATTTTACAAATTTAGCTGCACACCCAGGAGCTACTTATTTGTTTCCCTGTTGTATTGTATCCAGCTGTACTGGAGATTTCAGCTTGTGTAGTAATAAAAGATGTTGAAAATTCACATATTTTAGCAATCCAATGAAAATGAACACCAATTAGATTAATTAGGTTTTAATCATAAAATAATATATATATATATATATATATATATATATATATATGACTTTATAAATAAATGTAAAGTTTGCAACTTTTCACCAGAAAAATGATCTGACCTCTTCAGAATAATGTTCTAATATTTCTTCAGATAAGAAAAGCAAAATCTGATATAGATCCATGATTTGACAGTTTTATTTCATAAATAGTGTTTTGCTCTCCTCATCACCCGGCGTTTAGCAGAATTTGCTTTGAAGGCATGTGAAACACATCGGAGGCTGCTCGTGTCTGCCTTGCCAAATGAGATCAGTGTTCGTAATAATAGGGAGGTCAAGTGGAAGGGCCACTTTTCAATTCTAATCCACAGAGCCAGTGAACATTAAAATGTGCCTCCTGGATTTACAGTGGGATAAACACAGCAGCTAAGTGACGTATCCTAAGAAATCCAGGTGTGGAATCCTTATAGCAAAAAAAAACTAAAAAACAACAGCAGATGTGTCTTAACACCGGTAGCACTTTGCTTCCATTTAGTACCCAGAATGCAGGTTCAGCTGTACAGTAATTATGAAGCATCGTGTTCACAGAAATCACAACACAGTGTGATGTCTACTGACAAATTAACAAAGAGTATTAAAGCAAATCTGTTACACTGTTATCTAAATACTGTGGTAATAAAAAGTATAATTGGTAATCATGTCGACAATATCAATAAGGATGGAAACAGGAAAGGAATAATTACTATAATGATTGTTGCGAGGTAATCACTCCCTTTATATCTTGAGTAAAACATGCACAGAGAATCGGAATAAATCAATCCAATAATATCAGGCAAATGAAAAGCGCCACACTGCGAGCGTTAAGAGTTTCCTTCTCTCCTTCTCTCTCATGTTCCACCGAGGGGGGAATGTCGGCTGATCTGAGGCCTGCCCCTAAATAAACATGACGCCCGCTGTCCAGAGGCCTTTCATTAGCCTGCAGTCAGCCCGGCACGTGGCAGTCAGATCGATAAGGCAGTCCGGCTCTCTTATTTACCAAGCAACACATTTCTTGTGGTGGAGTTGTCTTTTTTAATAACCAGCCTCTGTTTAACTGCTTTACTCAGACTCTGTGTGAGACCATCTGGTCCCCAGTCCTGTAAGACTCTCCTAAAGCCCAGGCCTGACAAGCAAGAGATATGTCAATGCAGTCCTCAGCACAAAGCAACATCTGCCGTGCCTGACACCCACCATTGTATGGCCATTTAATCTGTCCCCCTCCTCCCCTTAACGGCACACAACAGCTCTCGGTATTATGTTTTGCCACTCAATTAGCATTATCATCCCGCTGAAATAGAGGCCAATTTACCTTTAATGACATCATTGTTAGATGAGTGACAGCGGTCTGGGTCGCGGCTATCTCTAGATAAACGAAGGCCGGTCCCCGTCTTCCCAACTGGCCGGCACGGCGGCAGCACGGTCGCCGCCAGCCAATCACGGTGGACTTCCCTCAGCCCTTCACCAGCAGCATTGTTTCCTTCAGTTCACAGAGGCAGTGTGGTGGAAAATTGAGTCCAGATTCATTAGGTTTCCAGTGTGCCGCTCGAGTCAGTTAAATTGATACATTTCCTAACAAAATTGAAGTGCTTTTGTGCCGCCCGCGGATGGCTGGTGACCTCACTCGGCCCACTGAGCAGCCGAAGCGAGCTGATGGATCCATTAGACCGCTTAGACTGCTTATTCCTTCCCCTCCATCTCTGACTGACACTGTAAATCTGAACCAATTTCAGACTCTAATCACCATTACAAACCCCTTCCACTGTCCATTTGTTACTCTGCAATTCGAATACACTGCACAGATTGGTCCAAAAATCCCAGTTTAAAGGACCAGCCCTTCGGTTTCCTCTGGCTAAATGGTTCATGACTGCCGAGACCCTTTTTCCTTTGCCGAGGGAACGAGCCGATGTTGGCGAGCGAGATGTAAGGTAAAGATAGACTCTAAAACACAAGGCCTTGGCTTGAGTCCCAGCAGATAGGCAGGAAATTTAAATGGAAAAACAAACTAAATGGGAAAAAAGGAAAGAAATATATCGGCGAAACAGATGTGTGTGAAATTCGAGGGGATGACGGGCAGGGCTCAAGGCTGCACTGCTGGCAGTGACAGAGCAATGTCCTCTGAATAACAATCACTTTACACCTCCAAAACATTTCTTCATCCACTACCCATTTTTACACCAGCTTTTATCTGCCCACTCAAGCGCACAGCTCCGCAAAAGCTGGAGGATATTATTTCCCTGTTGGCCCAAGTCATATAACTCTGCTTAATATGCACTCTATAATTTAAGACACTTCAATAATAACCAGAATGTGCTTTGCCATATTTTTTCCCAAGTTTCGACTTTGCTCAACTTCGAGAAGGCCACTCTCAGCGCCCGTGCATCACAGGTAGGAAACAGGTTTGGCGCATTCATAATTTATTCCCCATTAATTCACAGCGCTCAATCAGAGGGTTTACGCACAAACCCGTCGAGTTGTCTTGACAGTCTCGATATCTAATTACTGCTGCTCCTCATATCCTCCAAGTGCGGTGGAAATATGTTTTAATTGATATTGAGATGTTTATGCCCTCAGAAAGTAATTAAGATTTTCAATTAATCCCGTCTAATTTCTGGACATCTTGCCTGCGTGTCCTTGAGCATCCGCCGATGAATTCCCCAAACCTTCGCAGAAAAGAAAGAACTTCAATTACGCCGCATTGAATCGCAGCCCTGTAAATGACCTCATCTGAGGCTACATCAACATTTAAATTAAAGCCAATGCAAACTCAATTAAATAAAATCAAGGTGGCACAATCACCCACAACCAATTGGTCACCAGAGATGCTGCTCATCCTGCCTTATTACGCCAGCTACAGTTCTGCTGGCACAATAAAAGCCTGCAGCACGAGGACTCTGCCTTATGAAGGTGTGAGCGAGACAGTGAGCTAGGCATTAAGACCAGAGGCTCTTAAGTAATCAATACCACAGTTCCATAAGAATCAATTAAACAGCCCACTCACAGAAAGTTCAGCTTCCACTGGGCTGGGAGAAATAATGAGTGCTCTGACCTCTCTTCTCCCACCCTGCTCTCATTCAGTTACCGCTTTTATTTGTTCAGAAACACTGTAGCAAGCGCTGAGAGAGGGAAATCTGGGGGAAACGCTTTGTCTCCCACCACTCGTGTGGGCATCCGACGTTCCTGATGTGCATATTCTGAATGCGTTTCCTTTGCCGTTTCCTTGTGGCGTCCGTGTATCATCTCTTCCTGTAAGGCTATTCAGGAGCTCTCTTCTTAAAAATATATGAGTGTGATATGACAACACCTCTATTGGCATAGGAAGAAAACAGAACAATTACCTCCACACTGCTTGGAATCACCTGCCCATCTAGGTCACAAAAACGCCTGCATTAGGGATTAGGGTGACATAATCTTAGCAATGGCTCGAGAGTGGGGGGCTGAATAGGTTTCAACCCTCTATGCCACGGCGAGATAACATTTGTCACAGGGGTGCCCTGGCTTTCCCATTCATAGATTAACGGACTGCCTCTTTTCAGCATGCGAAATAGCCCTGGCACTGCAGCGTGTTTATTTCCAAAAGCTAACCTCCCCCCGGGATGGTGGAAACATCTCGTCTTTCTTCAGACAAGCTTCCACTGGACCTCTTTGAGCAGGGTGGAGCGCCTCCCCTTTGTCTGAGAAAGCGGAAACGGGGCTCGGATGCAAGCGGCGAGCTAACTCCGTGGCCTAACGAAATGAGTGCTAAGATCCGGTTAAGACCTTCCCATCAGCTTACATTGCTGTATGACTGCTGATTCCGAGTGGAAGGAGCCCTTGATATTGTGACAACACTAATTTATCAATTTTAATCCTCTAAAATGGCTTCATAAGAAATATGCTTTAACAAAAAAAGTCACCCCAGAGCCGAGGATCAAACAGAGCGGCGTGGATTGCTTACTTAAACTAATTTTCTTGGTGGGAGTGCGAGTGTGTTAACGCTCTTATTTTCAATTGTCCTCGTACTAAACTGCGGCGTGTGTCATCAAGGCCCCTTTCAGTGAGCTTTAATCAGACAGAGCGACTCCACACTTCTGATTTAAAGAGATTCTGTGCATCTCCAAAGGGCAAGAGTGTAAATGAGATGTGACATTTTATTTGTGCTGTGCTGTTCGGTAAATAAATAAATATCAGTCTATGACAGACAGAGGCTTCCTGGCACAATCTCACTACATTGCACTCTCTGGTTAACTGTCACACCATTAAATTGTCTCTTTCTCTGACATGCTGCCCTTCTGATTGGTTACCAGATGTAAAGTGAGGAAGTACTTGCCAAACAGTTTCCGAAAGCATGAAATTGACATTGTGAATCACATGTGACACCCAGGCTTCTCTGACTTGTAATTGATCTGCATTTAGAAGATCGCGAGAAAGAAGACAAACGCCAAGAGGAAAGAGATGATACGAGCATTACGGCCTGGGAGTCTCTTCTCCTATTTTTTTTTGTCTCGTTGGCTGATTTCATCTTCAATTTTACCTGTAGTGTGGAGAACTCAGCGGGGCCTGAGCTAGCTTTCGTTAGTGAGACTGTAGTTATCACTCTTTCATGTGAAGGATCTATCCATTCATTCTAATTAAATTGAGCTTTTTAATCTGGTTCTTTTAATCCCGAGTCTTCTGCGTAGGGACCTGGGCGATGGGATTTTGAAAGGCACTACTCCTGATCCACAGACGCATTCTTATCTCTCATTTGCCTCTGAAATACAACGTGAGGTTTGTGCTTTTAAGAGCACCACAATTAGATCTTTGAGCCTGGCCCCTTTGGGTACGGAGGAATTGAAAAGCTAGCCAAACCAGGAACGGACTTATTTTGATTATTTTCGGATATTCTTTATTTGACATAATTGGGTTTAAAACTCACGTGGGTTAATAATCAATTCGATAAAAGATCAACATGCCCAAATAAGATTTTTCATTTAAAAAACAGATTATTTCTTTTTTTGTGATGTGTGTGATTAGATTAGGACATTATTATTATTACCATCAAAGCAAAATTGGATTTATAGATCCAATTTGGATTTAATAGAAATATATATTTTTTTAGTTTTTATTTTATACGATTTCCCATGTTGTTCATGTGTCTATTAGACAAAGATGTGCTCGGAAGTTTAGTAGGGCATGAAAGAAGCTTGCAAATACAATAACTGTCAACCACCTCCACAGTCTAATTGCTCTACAGAGGGAACTCATGCAGTTTTCTCTTTAAGATCGTGATCAGGACCACACTAGATAAGGCTTGTTCTAGCTGGGTATCTAGAGATAGAGGTCTTACCTGGGAGTCATTTTCAGCATGATCGCCCTTATCTAAGCTGAGCTCTCTCAGTCACTCATAGTTTGTGTTTAACTGCGGCCCTCACTTTACCACGCCACCCGTCAGCTTCCAGCCAAAGATGCTTGTTTGCAAGGGATTATGGTCTTTCTGCTTCTGTTGCACAAACTATGCATGATGCCATTGTTGTACAAAAAAAGTAACCTATTGCAATCACCCTAATCAACAGAGCCAAACGCCAAAGCGTATTAGCACATGCAAACCTGTGCAAACCAGGGAAAGTGGCCATGCGAGAGGATTGGGAAAATACATTTGAGGTCAAATCGAATGTTTTTATGCAAACGTATGCCATGGGAGAGGGAAAAGGGGGAAAAAATAAATTGACAGGACGAAACGATAGCCTTGAGAGTTCTGTTGCTAGGATGGCTCTGGAAATGAAAGGAAAAATGAATCTTTTAGGCAATTACCTCATTAGATTGAGAGCAGAGCTCTATAATTTATCGGGCTGTCGAGATTAAAGTAATCCACAATGCAGAAACTCAAGAGCTGATCTTATAATGGATATTTTAATCATGTCCCTCAAAAATGTGGAGCCTATTAACTTCCAATTTCAATTTATAAATAAAGAAATGATTTTGCACCTTTTTGAAATTACCAACACATCCCATAAGACATGTTGGTGCATTATACTGGCACTTTGAATACATTGAACAAGGAGCATTTTGAATTATATTCATGACATTTACCTAGTAAACAGTAAAAAAAAAAAAAAAAATGACAGGCAGAGGTGCATTTATTCATTGTTGAACCAAACTAAAATATCATGCAATAGTATCTAAAGATATTTAAAAAAAGCTAATATTTTTGGAAATGATTTTATTAACTTAGCCTAGAAACGGGAAGACATGTTGTGGGACACAATAAGGTTAAACGTCTACTGAGAATAGTTTCTATGGTAACGATACAAGTTTATCAAGTATATTTACAGCCTCCTCTCCTGAGAGGGGCATTAATGTAGGACTGAGTCCCCAAACGCAAAACTTAAGAAATACAGGCTCTAATCTCCACTACAAGCTTCCAACCATCAAACATGCAATTAAATGGCCACACTCACAGCGGTGGGGAAAAACAAATCTTGATGGTGGGTGAACGGACACGTCGCCATGCTTTGAAAAGGCTGATACCATCAAGCCTGATTCAGCTTTTCACAACAGCCAATACTGTGCGTGTAATCCATGGGTTTGAATTGAAGCACATTATCAACTCAAATAGCCTGAATTAGCGAGTCTACGTTCACCCAAACAGTCAAACAGGAGGAAAACAAATAGCAGCAGGGTGGGAATAGACTGAGCCTGGCCCCTCAGTGACTCTCTTCAGGGGCTCTCAGAGGAGATGCTCTCTATAGTTACCACACTGAAGACTGCTGCAGGGACACACGCGGCCATCCGAACTGCACCAGGGACACTTTCAATATAGCAACATTAAAAAAAGAGCTAGGCTGACAACAAAACAAAAATATCGCACTTGCTAAAAGCCTCCATTGGATGAAAAATCAAGCCTAATTGCTTCGCTTGATCTGATGTCCTTTCATCCAAATTAATAGTCATTTACATAGCTTTTAAAATAAAATGCAGGCAAGAAATATGCTTTTAATTGTGACATTTGCACATTTGTTTTTATTTATTTATTTATTTTGTTTCTAGGGGTGAGAACTGTTGTGAAGACCAAACAAGCAGCTTTTGGCTGTTCACCGGTATAAATGTGACATTCTCCTCAATGAGCGAAAAAAGCCCTCAAAAGTCCTTTATCTTCAACTAAGGATAGTTTTCATCCCAGCACGTAATTCATCTTTAACCCTCTACTGAGAAAAGAAAGGTTTTAAGCTGACAAAAAATAAATAAAGCCCACAGAGGATATGAGCGTGTTGGATAGAAGAGGGGTGAGGTTATATTGGTCAGCGCCGTACCGAAGTATAAATGGAGCGATCGGGTCCTTAAAAAGCTATTGTGAATTTATATTAGAGAGAATAGCCATATTATCATCTAGTTGCTCTACGGTTTAGAAGTCAAAGTCATATCCGATGATGATTGGCTTGCTGGAATGTCCTGATGGAAAGGTAGAGCCCATCGCATCCCCATCTCCATCTCACGTCACATTGGCATATGCAGCTCACTGAACCCTAGTTTTGGCCAAAATTGAAGAGCTTACACTGAGGAAAATAAATAGATGGTTGAATAGCAATCGCCCGTGCCCCTGCACCTTTTATCAGTGGGAATCTAACAGCCGTGCTGTTTCAGAATTTCAGTTTAGCTTCCGATTAAGGTATGTCCTGGCATTTTATTCCCTACATCTCTATGCTTCATAGCTCCCAAAGATTTCTAGGTAACTGCCTATTATCCAACAGTTCCACTCCACTGACCCTGCCAATAAAACTTTTCATATCCCAATAAATGAACTCGATTGCAGCGTTCTAAACATTTACACTGCGCTAACAGATCATCTCCAGACCTTGGAATTGGCTAAATTCCCTTTTCCTGATGAATATATAGAAGGAGATTAGAGATATGATAGCTTTTCAGATTGCTGCACCCAGAGAAATTAGTTTAGTGAGCGTTTACAGAGGCTAAATTGGAACCATTAAATAGCGGATTGAATTGATGGCACATTCATTGTCTCTCCATCGGTATCACTGTAAAATCAATTAGCCGTCACTTTTCCATTCCCAATAAAGTATGATTGTCAGCCACGGATGGCTACAGAAAGCCTGACAGCCACTCGGAGCGAAACATCCATTGCAAAACAAATTTGCGCGCTGGGCGACTGCTAGTAAATGTGACCTGTAATTGTGTGGGGAAGTGCGCTAGTGTTCATCAAAAAGTAAAATGTGCGTGCTATGGATTATTAGCCAGAAAACACCGCTCTGGCCATCTGGAGAGAAGCTCATGAATTCTTTAAAGTGTTGCACAGCTCAGACAAGTCAAAAAATGTTTATTGATTTTTTCTTAATAGTTGCGCTTTGATATTCGCAACATACTCATTTGGTGGCGGCTGTGTTTAATGATCACCACAGAGTTACAAACGTATGAATTATGCAGCAGGGGCCCTGTTTATATATAAGGACAGTTAGCAAAGCAGCTATGTTCACCCCTGTTTTAGATAATCATCTCCTCTGAGAACTATAAATTACATGTAACCATGGATATAACAGAAATACTGTGTACAAAATGCATAGTGTTGAAACAGTACTGGAACCACAATTATGTTATGTGGGCGAGGAAAGAAATCCTGTGCAAATATCAAGGCTTTGAGCAACATAATATCTATGATTCTAGATCACAGGCATGACTGTTCTCAAAGACTATATTAAGCAGCACCCACAAAACAATAAAATAATTTCAGCGATATATTATTTCAACCTAATGAAACATGATAATTTACTAAAAGAATGAGATTTTAAAATATTTTAACGCCAACATACCACCAACAGGTAAACTTCCTATACCTTACATTTCCTGTTATTATTTTGTTTGATAAACAGCATTCTGACCATGCATTTCACTACACTGCAAAAATTATTTTCTTACTTAATATTTTTGTCTTGTTTTCCAGTACAAATATCGAAACATTTTTAATTCAAGATGCATTTACTTGAGCATAATGGCTCAAGTAAAAATATTAAGTTTTATTTTCTGAAAAAATGTATCAAAATGTTGTTAGTTTGTGCTAAAAACAAGGAAAAATATCTTCTTGACCCATTGGCAGATATTCTTTCTTGTTTTAAGCAACTCACGTCTTGATACATTTTTCAAAATAAAACAAAAAAAACAATATTTTATGCCATTATGCTGAAGTAAATGTATCTTGACTTAAGAATGTTTAGATATTTGTGCTGGAAAACAAGACAAAAATGGTAAGAAAGACAATAATCTTTTGCAGTAATGTCAGTTTAAATGCACTAAAACAAGAAATGTGTTGTATCAGAATACAAATGTGCCATAAGTGCATCAGGGGAAAGAAACAAACTAGACAATTTAGCAGTCTAACATTTATATGTTTACTGGTGTATTACGTACTCCAGGCATTTTATTTATCCATTTCATCCTAATCTTTTACTACTTTGGAGCCATCCTCTGTCTTTCAATATCATGAGCACGTGAGTATCTGAGAGACATTCAGTCTGGTCAGCTGTCTGTATTAGAAACAAATCAAACCGCATAATGCTTGTCAATTTGCCAAAGACGTTACTGGATGTCTTCGGAGATCAAGACTCTCATTTTGCCTTCTAATAAAATCAAATGGGAGTCCTGCAGTTCCTTTCCTTTGTGTGTGGATTGCTATTATCTTTGCATTGGATGAGGTTTGTTACCAGATTGTTGAGCCTAATGCCACTATTTCTGTAAGCAACACATTAGGATGTGCCAATGCTGTGAGTGGCTACAGTATCACATATGTTGTGACATTTTAAAGGGTGGGGGGCACAGATTTCATTAACCAGCCCATAACAGATGAAGACTCAGTGAGGACCAAGGCATCCAACACCAGCAAACACAGTCTGGATGAAGGAGAAGGTTATTAATTGGGGTTAATAAAACATTTGTGTAAAGAGTTGCCAGGACACAGTCTGGACTAACGCATGTCTGTCCATAAACACACCACTAATGCACTGTTAAACCCAACCCTAACCGACTGCCTGAAACCCGTTTATATATATAAACTCTATTTAGATACAGTACGTCTCTCAATCTTAACTGATTTAATGAAAATCAGTAAAATCAAAATTATAAAATGAACTCACTTTTTTGGAATTTCTGAATAGCTAGCATTAGCACACATGCATGTGCTAAGCTACGGTAACTAGCAAAGAGACTATCAAAGCTGTGCAAAATTACTGTACACAATTATTGTTCAAATAAAGAAGCATGCAACTCCACCATAACAGAACATTAGACACTAACAGAGCTCCCTCTTTGTTAATCTTCTGCA
The DNA here is from genome assembly GCF_001515625.1 of Sinocyclocheilus rhinocerous. NCBI lineage: Eukaryota > Metazoa > Chordata > Actinopteri > Cypriniformes > Cyprinidae > Sinocyclocheilus > Sinocyclocheilus rhinocerous. The sequence goes on from NW_015634463.1 coordinate 375,593, forward strand.
AAAACACATTTTATAACACTTACTTTCAACGATTTCTCTTCTTAAATAGTCTGAAGCAAAGCATGCTGGGAACTAGAAATCTGCTGTATCTCATTCAGCTTGAGTTCGGTTTAATATAATCAGTTAATGAGCTTACATAACGGTTTTCTGTTAATTGCAATAAACTTTCAGTCATATTTGAATTAAATTAACTTTTGTAGTAAATTTCATTTTTAGTCAATTTAGTAAATTTCACTGTTTTACAGTTTGATAACAACTTATGGATCATACTGTATAACTGTAATAAATAGTTTTTGGACTTTCGATTTTCTGGATTCCCTCCCTCTGTAGTTAATATTCACTCAGATCCATTAAAAGGACACCAAAACCATGTTAGGGTATTTCTTTTCAAGAAAATAACGTTGTTTTCACTGCCAGGCCAAGCACTCTTTTGGGCTTCGGGTTGCGTGTGAGATTGACATGGGGTCGGGGTTGCGGTCAGGTTGGCCCCAGGTCGCAGGACGTCCAGGCAGCGCGTCATTCGCGCACCAGCTGAGAAAGCCTTTAAAGTGAGGAAGCCAGTTGAGGCGGGGAAGGTGAGAAGGTCTACAGGAGTGTTTTCTCATGAACCTGGCTGACCTGGGGCGGCACTTTCTGTGGCACATCGAACGATGACTTTGAGTGAAGAGGCAGGGTGGAACCGGGCCCACAGGTGCTGCACAGATGCCTTCGGAGGCTCTGGGACACTGAAGCAACAGCAGCAGCAGACTGGAGGAGGCTCCCAGCTCCCTCCTCTTAGCGAGACCCTCACATCTGCTTCACCATTCTCCTGCAGTAATTACCTCTCACACCCACTGAGCAGATGACTCGCCCCACACCGGTCCCACACCGGCTCATCTCCAACCAAGTACTAGCTCTGAAAAGAGAGGGATTTCAATAAAAAAAATGAATATAAAATAAAAAAATTTAATGTGCTATTTTTAAAATCACCCAAAAAATGCCAATTTAAGATAAACACAAACTTTATTCAAAAAAGTCCTAAAATGGTCTAATTTGCTTGTGCTAATTTCAAAATTATCAATAAAATCCTTAATTTTTTTTACAATATAAAAATGAAGATTGTATCAATTAGATAAATATCAGCATTATAATAATGATAATAAAAGCAGTAAATTCTAAAGTTTTAATGACAAAAAGAAGTATTGAAATGTATCAATTAACTTACTACCTGCAAAAGAGTGGAAAATTGGAAACTAGAATTAGCTATAAAATAACTTCAGAATTATTCAGAATTGAACAAATAGTTGTAAACCGCATGGCTCAGAGGAAGAATCATGTCTTTGTGGCAGTTTTATGATGATTAAGGGATAATACAAGACTTCTTCACCTTACAAATGATAGTCAAAAGCAAAAATGCTTCAAAGTCCATCAATCAGCACCACAAAATTAGTAAAGTGTTTGATTGCAGTGTGATGCAGACCAGTGTTATTATAACAATTTCTTCAGACTTCAGACTCTTTCAAGGCTTTCTGAATGATGCCCCCTTCTGCTGCTCTTAAGTTCTGTAATTACAGCACCCTGCACTGCAAAAGATACCGAGAGCAAGATAAAAAGCAAAAGAGCTGGTAATGGAAATCTGTTTGGAGAGGTGCGGATTCTAATATCTAATTTCCCCTAATAAACTATAACCGATTTAATCTCCACCTTATCAGGCCAAGATTTCAACACTTTCCTTTTTAATTGGCTATTTTGTAATCTTGATTCCCAGTGGAGCTGAGGGTCTGTCTCTCCCTCCAGAGGGCTTGCATGAAATCAGTTTGAAACGGTGTGTCAATCTCATTCTGAAGTGACCATCTGGCCGGCATACAGGAGTCGGGGATGGCATGCCGAACCCCAGGGTCTCGGGGAGGCAATCAGCAGCAGCTTTACACAATGTGTTAATGCAAATTTATTAGAGATTTCCTATTGGCTGCTTTAATCTGCTTTGTGTTGTCTTCAGTCTTGGGCTAAGGACCTAACAGAGGACAGAACACACAGAGCATGCAAGCGCGCGCACACACACACACACACACACGGATCACAACAGGGCTCTGAACATGTCAGTACCATTGATTCAAGCGCATGAGCTAATTTCTTTGGGGATGAATAAAACATTAAAAACAACAATAAGCTGGAGCTGAACATTGGGCTCAGCATTCACATATTCTTTTGCAATAAAGCACATCCGCTTCCCAGACCCTCAAAATCAAATGACGGCGCTTGTGTGGCGTTGACCTATAGTGTTTTAAGATTCACACTGCAGTACTGCATTGAAGTCCAGTCATGATAGTATGGAAATAAACAACAACAAATAACCAATTCAACAGATAGTATGTTGCACGTTCTTTGTTTGTCTACAGCATATAAAACAATTCAAACTCCAAAACGGGTCGCTTGAAGACAAGCCGAGCGCATTATACAGTTTCAAGGTTATTTATCACAGCAATAACAGTCCGGCGGTCGTGCGAAAGCTGCAGTTGTTTGTGTTGTCTGTTTTTATTACGATAACTGCGAGAGGAAGTTTAATTTGCTCAATTTTGGATTCTATTGAGATGGCACTGTCTCACTTCATTTTGAAGTAATTAAACATATGTGCAGGGCAGCGGTATTCTCAAAGTTACATTATCATATCTGTGCGAGACGGGAAGAGGGATTTGGGAAAGTATGGGCACTGAACAGGAGTTCTATACAAACCTTTGATTTCATTTTAACTTGAAATGTTCCTTAACAAAAGCAGAGAAGTAAGAGATAAAGAAATGGAGAAAAATACATTCCCATTATTTTTAATTGGACAAGCACTTTCACTTGACACTGTGGAGAGAGCCTTTACGAGATAAGTTAAGTGAGTTGTTCCACGGAGACGGAAAAAATAACTATTTCTAATTTGGTTCAAAAGGCTAGGGCTTTAGATTTTTTTTTCTGGACGACGGAACAGAATCTCTGTAAACAATTGCCTTTCGCTGCCAGGGAACTTCATTTGCGCCATTTGTGCCTTAGCATGTTCACGTGCTTCTGCATACAAGCTGCTTATTTAGCGGTAAGTTATTACACATGGCCGTGAGCGCTCTCCGTCGCGCTGATAAAGGTTGAAAAAGATCAAATAATCCTCATCGCAGAGCTGACCCCGGAAACATTACGGCGAGATTGCACGTAAGAAGCGCAAAATGACATTTATCACTACGAGAGACATTTTAAATAGCGTACAGTTACAATCTGGTCATCATCGCTGACTGACATGTGAGCAAATGTGTTCATTCTGTATCGGCTGAGAATAATGGGAAAAGCCCTTGCATTATTGCCAGCTCTTCCTGGAAGCTATGGAGCCTGTCATTAATCCCAACTGTCTGTAAAATTGAAGCAATAAAAACCACTCGCTGTACATCAAATATCTCAGCAGTGATGCTCAAGAAAAAATATAGATCTGCAGACAAATAAAGAGATTTATCTGTGATTGTTTCAGTTAAGAATCCTGGGCTCCCCGCATTCCCTTTGTTGTACATGAGAGAGACATTACACCCATGGCAGCCCATGACCTCATTTGCCGAGAAGAAATTTAATTAACAAGGCAAACATTGTCTGTGACAATGCCTCTGCTGAGACTCCAGCAGATAGCAGTTACTGCCCAAACCGGCATCGTAACAGTGTGACAGGCGGCCTTAAAAACACACACACATCCACTCCCACAAACACGGGTGGTATAAAGCGCTGCTTTGAAACAGCACGTTTTTCTAACGCCTGGGCCAATAAGAAAATAAACACGCCGCAATAATTGCTCCAGACCCTGCGCAGCAGTCGGCTGTCCACGGCGCTCATGAAAAAAAGATGTGTGGAGTTTTGACTGCAGATGCCAGCTGAGCTGACAATATGCTCTTGGTTCGCAGCCACATTAAGAGAGGGTGGGACCCTTCGGCCTTTTGCATCTCTTTGTAGCCCACTGTAAAGTGCTTGAACAGAAAGGGAGGGCACCGATTTGGCAGCACATGGCATCTCAGACGGCTGTCATTCATAAGAAGCGTCTGTACCTCTGTGTAGCTGCCCTAGGGTTGGGTGTTAGTCATTTAGCCCAGGGAGGCTGATTACAGAGCTGTGTTGGCTGAGATCATGTGGGCAAAATGGGGACAAAATAGATGGGCAGTGGATGCTCGTGCCTTGCACAGTATACACTGCTGTGATACGATAAACATCCCATCATTTAGCCACACGTCTGCTGAGGCTACAACCTCCGACAAAGCATCACCACACAGCATCTCTGAACATAAACACTGGTTGTGGGCCATCATGATAATGCCTTTTGAATTCAAACTTCATTTGAATTGAATTTGAAATGAGGTAGTAAACAGGACGCAGAATTGAAGGTTAATAAGCCTTTACGGACATAGAAACAGACCGATAGAACGATAGAATGATAGAAAGAACAATAGACAGAGCGATAGAATGATAGATAGAGCGATGATGGATGAATATTATATGATGAAATATCCATTGATATTTTACTTTTATAGGTCAGGGTTGAAGAACACTTCATTTCCCAGAATGCATTACCTACTTAGAATTTCTTTGAATTGCAATTCCGTTTTCTGTCATTCCAGTTCAGTTTCCTGTGGGGTGTGGCCAATTCAATTCTTCAATTCTGAACAGGCACTCTGAACCGAAATGCTGGTAGAGATCCAAACATTCCAGAGATTGTTGACTTGCCGTCCGCCTCCTTTCATTTCTATAGTCTTTTTTTTTTTTTTTTGCCTTTGTGACATGCTTGATACCCATTCAAGGCTTGGATGAATTGGATAGTTAAACTCTGTTGTGTCTCCATGTGCCTTCCGTGCTTTGTAAATGCATTCCATAATGTACACAGAGGGTTTTCCCACCCATTATTGTAAGAGCAATGCCTGAACAAGCAGAACAATAACAGAGCTAGTGCTCCATTACCTCGGCTTCCATTCATGCTAATGATGTGCACCATTACTCTTCTTCCTGCTTTGGCTCCTGTGCTATTTCCCTGACTTATGGTGCCATATATGACAATCAGAATCATACAGGATGTAGTGGTTCTTTATGATGATGTAGGGCACGAGCCGAATTGACACCAAAATAACACCAAGGTGTTGCCACGTTGGCTTCGCTCCTCCTTTTCCTCGGGATTATCCAGTGTGAAAGCATGTAATTGGGTCTGTGAGGATATTAAACTCATAGCTAAAGAGGCTGCATCAAAAGCAAAAAGCACAGCAAAACAATTTTAAGCCTAATTTGGTATGAGACACGACCGGACCAGTGGCGGCACGCAACAGAGTCATTTACGATAAGGATTAAGCTTGCGCAATCAAAAGATAGAACAAGATAATGTGGCAAGATACATTTGGAACACACGCAATTAATGGAGGAAGCATGACACGAGCTGCTAAAGATGAAGGAGGAGAGGAGCTCTTAGCACTTCATCATTATTAATGACAAAGATGCCTACGTCCCACCCGTCTCCGGGTGCCTGGTGCTGAGGCTGCCGTATGGTTTGGGGAAGCCAGACGGAGCTGTCAGAGGCCCGTCCAGGTACCGTGGCATCTGTCTATTACTCATGTGACTAGTGAACCCACCAGGCAGAAAATGACTGGGTTCACAAGGTGATTAATGAGCTCTCGACCGCCGCACGTCAAAATATGACGCCGATTGTTAAGCTGCCGGCCCTCTCCCAGGACGGGTCCTATAACGCACTTTCATTGAAAATCAATTTGGTGTTTCCCTCAAAACGGGAATCGCAGTGTCTTTATTCATTAACACAGTGACATTATGTTTAAACGGTGCAGTTCGTCTCAGTCCCATAGGCAGGACGTGCAATTGTTTTTCCTCTCAAAGCACTTCCAGCCAGATATTCGGTTGCTGGCATAGTATAGTGCTGAAAGAGTGCATCATATAGGGTGGTAAAAGAAGGTTCCAAAAGATTGGTTTCACAGCAATGCCACAGAAGAACCACATTTGGTTCACCAATGAACCTTTCAGTGAACAGTTCTTAAAAGAATGATTTCTTTCTTAGTGTGAAGAACACTTTCTTAAAATAAAGATTCCAAAAGTGGGTTTTCGCAACGATGCCATAGAAAGAACCATTTTGGGTTCCCCAAAAACCCTTTTAGTGAACAGTTCTTTAAAAAAATCTTAATTTGAAGAACATTTTAATAATCTAAAGAAACTTTTCCACCATAAAGAACCTTTTGTCTAGTGGAAAGGTCCATGGATGTTAAAAGTTCTTCATGGAAACACCAATGCTAATAAAGAACCATTTTTGGTTCTCCAAAGAACCTTTCATTGAACAGAAACATTTGTTTCTTAGTGTGAGGATCATTTAAAAAAATATTTTTCCACTATAAAGACCATATCACATAGGGTGGTAAAATAAGTGTACACTCAAAGATAAAGGTTCCAAAAGTTGCCCATAGAACCTTTCAGTGAACAATTCTTAGAAGAACCATTTTTTCCTTAGAATGAAGAACATTTTAATAATTTAAAGTACCTTTTCTCCATTATAAAGAACCTTTTATGCAATGGAAAGGTTCCATGGATGTTAAAGGTTCTTCATGGAACCATTCATGCCAATAAAGAACAGGACAGGAGTCCCTGGAGAGCATTTCCCAAATAGATGTAGATGGGCGATGTACAGTAGCACATGGGAAGGGAAAACGTAACGACACATTAAATGAATTAGTTTTCCAATGGGCCCGCAATAAAAACCAATGATCCAGCGATCACCTTGCGCTAATATTAGAAATGAGAGAGAAATGTCAGGCTATGAGGAAAATGACCTCTCATCTACTGTTGCCTATATTTTCCCAGCGCTTACAGCACAAACATGGAGCGAGAGCCAGGCCATTCGGAGATCAGCGGGTTAGTTCACAGGAGACTGTGCTAGATGGAGACGTGCATTTGATCTGCGCATCATCGTTGAGAATGCGAACGTGACAGAGCAAAGGGTGCTTGATAAACAGATGCTATCTGGGGCACACACTTCAGAAGAGGCCTCTCTAGGGGAAGCCTAAAACCCCAGGTATAACAAAGAAACCCAAAGCAAATTACCTTGACAGGGATGAAACAATAGCAAATTGGACAAATGATATAATGTAAGTCCTATAGTCCCCAGCAGAGCGTGGTTGTTGGCGGCGCTCAAAGGGAATTGGAAATAAGAATAGGCTTTGGTGGTAAAGGTCAGGCAAGACAGTAGCTCCCAGCATGGCCTCCTCATCGAAACATCTCACATAAAATCCCTCAGAAACAATCTCTTACCCAGTGTGCCCATTGTAATGTTGTTAATAATGCATTGTATATAAAAGGACCCAGTTTTTATTTCAATCTCTTGCTGTGCCCATTGTAATGTTGTTAATAATGCATTGTATATAAAAGGACCCAGTTTTTATTTCTCAAGAGAGAAGCTTGTGTGCTTGTGGCTTACAAGGGAAGATTTGAGGAACAATTGTGACAAGCTCACAGACAGATTTTTCTAAACTCAATAAATCAAAGTGCTGGTATTTCACTGTCATAAAGCTCATGGTAGCTCAGTGATAAATAGCCTCGGTGTTAGACAACTCCTGCAAATGAGTCCATGGCAGAGAAGAGGAACAGGATAACTATTACGGGTGGTGAGAGGCCAAGCGCCTGATTTTATGACCCGACTGTGCCGTTTAATATATTCTGACAAATTCCCATTAAAAATGTATTCATTATTTTGTCTACATTGAAGGGGAGTGCAGAGGTTGTCTAAGCAATTTCACAATGAACCGAGCTCCTTTCAGTATGGTGATGAGGCAAAATAAAAGTCACAGGATTTGGGAATGAGAGTGGAAGTCGTAATATCATTGAGTTTGGCTCAGATATTAGCACAGTGACACACACACACACACACATTTTACAATTCATATTCTGGTTAAGCCTGTATTCTGAAAAATATATTTATAGGTGTTTTATCAAATATAGGCATATTTGTCCCTGTGGGAGATAAACTTCTCTTAAAACACACTTCACACTCTCACAAGTTTTTCTATTTTGTCCATAAACTATGTCTAACACAGTATTTACATACAGTATATCACAGGATATTTTTTTCTTTTCTTTTACTTCTCTTAAAGTAATGATTATTCCCACCACAATGTTATTTCCCTCACGTCTCAAATGATGGTTTGTGTTTAATAACATCCTGTGATGGAAATTTGGAATAAAATGGCAGGCTTCTTTGTCATGTTAAGGCTAGCATTGTATGTAACATAAATACACACCTTACAATACGGTTTTAACACTAGTGATATTTACCTGATGTTTCATATTTAATCTCAGGTATGTTCTTCATTGACACTGTATGTTTCTATGGTAACCTTTGGAAACACACACCCACACGAAAAGTAGCCGAAATAAAAAAGATATAATAAAAACAGTTCAGTACAGTCATAAATAAATAAACAAACAAACAAACAAACAAACAAACAAGCAAATAACCCTTGGGACAGTTAAACACCCTTACACACAATAGCTACTGGAATATTTCTGTATAATCAAATCAAATAATCTAAATCCAAATTAACCAAGACATGCATTTTATCTTCCCGCTGTGCACTTCTGAAAGCAATGGAAACGCTTACTCTTGCCATTTATTACGCAGTATTTTCTTAATTTTGGACAATAATTTAATCAGCTCATTACTTCTCATTCATACGCACATGCAAAAGCCAGATAAATTGCAAATTGTCTATCATAAGACTCTTACAAATACTGAAATTTTTTTTGTGTGCAAAATATCAGTAAACAAAACAAGTCTCCTTGCTTCAAAAAATGTGTATCTCAGTAGCTTGACTAATGGATGGTTGATATTCAAAAAGAAGAAGAAAAAAAAATTCTGATTAATGCAGGCATATGTATCTAACCATCATCTGAATATTGGCTTAATCTGCTTATGGCAACCAAGATAATGCATTGACAAGTCACATAATCAGAAAATGACCAAATTCTGATTAATATCAGAATATTCTTGTGCAAGTAAATGCTTTCATTGATTCATCCGTTGACAAATCAATTACAGCTCTTTTCAAAAAGCCTAAATGTCTAAGTTATTCCATAGGCCAGAGGCCACCACTGTGTGAGTTCAGCTGAAGCCTTTCCCATGGCGGGGAGGGGGGCTGCTCTAGTAATCTCAGTCTAGACCGTGCGCTCCACGGCAGCAGGAGGCAGCCATTCCCACTCATTAATCACCCGCCGCCGACACCAGAGACATCTTTCCCTCTCATAAGGACTAAATAAGTCCTGCCATCATGAGCAACAGCGTGCCTAAGCACCTGGAAAACTCGCAGAGATGCTGCTTTTTTGCCTTTGTTTATGTGGGCACTCATCAGCACGGCGAGAGGCCTGGGTGTTAGAGACAGCTGGCCATTTGGACAAGCTCCCTACTTCCCTTGACCAGCAGGGTGCCTGCTGCCCAGGCCAGATCAGGCTGAACGGAGAGAGAGAGAAGTGCAGGGATTGTCTGCTTTGCCTCATTACAGACTCATTCCAACACTAGCGGCAAGACACATTCGGCAGCACATAGCACTGTCGTAAAGACCAGTTCGGGCTGTGCTTTCTGGCGATTTCAACAACAGAAAGAACACAAGCAAATCGAGAGCAAGTGGAAAAACCCAGAGAAGAATGATCCAGGATGGAGGAGGGGACATTACCATGCATTTGCATCTCTGCTCTCCAGACACGGAGTCAGATTGATTAATGGAGACAGGGCTTGCAAAGTCATAACAGGGCTTCTGCTCAGGTTAAGTGGTGCTTAGATTGTTTTATATTGCCTGTGATTAGAGGATAAAGCTGAAGAGTTTGATCGCATGGAGTTCACACCCTTTCTAATCATTGTGGGCCTTTCGATCCAACCTGCCCTGGCAACTTCAATCAGACATGCTTGAGCCATTTCCCTGAGCCTGACAGCCCATTCAGGAACAAAAAAAACAATGAAGGGAGAGCAGCGGACAAATGAACATTTAGTGTCAACAATGATTTTGAATAAAATGAATAGGGGTAATGTATTTATTTTTGTCAGAATGACCATTCTTAAATTGATGGAAGATACCATTAGATCCCCGACAGCAAACTGTTCGGCGTGACTATTCTGCGCAGATTTAGGGGGACACATTTATATTATGTGATAGGAATGGAAATTACCATTGCTGAAAAAAGTGACTTGGATCTAATATATTTGAGGAAGAATTTTTGTTGTTGTGGTTGTTGAGAAGATCAAATGACAAATTTTTGGAATATTTCAAGTAGATTTGTATAATTTCTCAAGATAATGTTTTTACCATTCACCAGGAAAATCTTAAGATCTTTATAAATGTAATACCACACTTGCCTTAAAGTCCTTGTGTAGGCAGCACAGGTTTTAATCCTGCTTGCAACATTTCCTTATGGTGTTCCCCATCTTCTCCTAAAGGATAAGTAAAATTAAACTTAATTAATTAATAATCATTCATGTTTATGTGGACAGCCTGTTTTTTGTTTTTTTTAATCACAGTATGTAAACGCACAGAAAAGGACCTTACTGTCCCCAACACTACTTAACCTGTACACGTTACCCATCTGTCTCTGCACAATAACATTTGATGGACTGTCAACTGCTCAATGACCTATTTCAGAAAAAGTGCAGCTTTTGACAGGTCTATGACTATGTCCAAAAGCTGAAAAAAATGACAGTTATATGATCAAGATGTCAAGTCACGTCCGAATTATGTTCGTGTAAAAGAAAACATAAAATAAATAAATAAATAAATAAATGCAATCTACATCAGGTGGACAACTAGATGGAAAAGTTGATAATACACTTAATTTCTAATATAATACACTTTCACTACTGAAAATAATGCTAATATTGCATTTGATTTAAATAATATTATTTGTAATAACACTTTTAATAATAGAAATAATTTAATTACATAATATTATTATAATTATAAATAACAATAAAAAAAATCTAATAATATTTTATTAAAATAATATTATGATAATATAAATATAAATACATTGTATTTATATTTGTCTTTTTTAAATAATATTGTATTTTATTTAATAATATTATAATAAACTGAAAAATAAAACATTTAAATAATATTATTAAACTATTAAAATAAACATAAAATAATATTTTATTTTAAGTAATATTATAAAAATAAAAATTTAAATAACTACATTTAAATAACATTGTATTTATATAAATAATAATAGTTTAATAAAATTAGAAAAAAATGTTTTTTTAAATGGTTAGAATAATAGAACAACTAGCATAATAAAACTCTCAGATTTGTGCTGTATACAAAGCATCACATCGTTGTTCTTGCATTGCCTGTATAGCAATCAATCATAAGTCGAATCTCCTATGTGCTTCACATACAGAGTGTTATTTGTAGGAGTTCCTACTTTTGTAGAGTGTTCCAAATCAATCACTTTCGAGGTTTTTAGTTAGGATGCTGCAGGTTTTGGAACAGAGCTCAAATCTCCCTTGCTAACTTGCTAGCCACCGCGTGCTGAATAAACACATCATAGCAGTTTTTAGACTTGTGTCTGTAAGACAGCTATAGTGAGAATACCAGGCAGCTCATCTGTCAGGGGAGCTTCTCATAGCGCCGCTCCTCTTCCCTTTCAAATGCACTGGGTAAGTATTTTAATTAGTTCGCTAATTGTCTAAGTAATTGGTAGACAACTTAGCTCTAACAGTAATCAATCTCAACAGGGCTGTGCTCTATCACATCAAAGGATCTGTAATTAAGACGGCTAACTGTGGGACGGTCTTTAGCCTGATGCTATGGCATGGGGGTGGATGATCCCTGATAAAACTCAGCTGAGCAGATGAGGCCTCCAGTGAGCTCAGGGGAAGAGAGAAGAGCTTATCATGATGTGAAGAATATTCCAGGGTTCAGATAAATAAAAGCACCTGGGACATGGTGTATGATAGCTTGCCAACAAGTGGACCCGTTTTCATGTTTTACCTTCATTGAATTTTTTAGCAAACTTCCACAACAGTAGGTATAATTAGAGCATCAGCTCTTTACAGCGCTGCATATTTATTGGCGGAATCTATTTCTTTGTCACTAATAGGGAACAATGTCTCATTATAAGCGTGGAGAAGCAATTTGCAGAATCCATATTTTGCTGTATCAGATTTCATTTTTGGATTTGTATAGCCACAGCTATCAATATCTTTAATTTATTCTCATTTCAGAATGCCTTTGCTCTTGGAGCAGGCAATTATATATTTGGGATGAAAAGACTAATCATTTCTTAAATTCTTCTATTTAGGGGAATTTTAATCTACCCATCGAGGAAAACAAGGCCCATAATGAACAATTATACAAACAGTCAATTTCCACATTGTGCAGACGACTTAATTAAAATTAGTAATGAAAAACGGGCGAGTCTTTGCAAGGAGCCGTACTTATCAATTTTCAAGTAAGGGAATTGAAATGTTTTGCCTTCCTACTTTTTGCAAGGTAATGAAAATGACCTTACTTGCAATAACGCATGATTTATTTACAAATAAATGGAAACATTAAAGGTATTATTAATTATAGAACCCACAAGCCCAATTCAAATATATCAGAACTATATAATGAGTGAAAATGAAAACTATTATTCATAATGCTAAACAACTTCCCTCACATGCAAGTAAGTGCTTTTTATAGAGTCCCAACACTCGGTATTCCTTCCCAACCTTCACGACACAACTGCACAAACACAAGCTTTTGTTTGAGGCCTACACTCTTGAAAATACAGGCTCTTTATTGGCATTGAATGTTCCATGAAGAATCTTTAACATCCATGGAACCATATCATCACAAAAAGCGGGGAAAAAATTTTCTTTCGATTATTATAATGTTCTTCGCATTCTTTTTAAGAACTGTTCACTGAAAGGTTCTTTAGGGAACCCAAAATGGCTCTTCTATGGGATTGCTGCAAAAACCCCTTTTGGAACCTTGATTTTTAAGAGTGTATATGATCAGATACGGAAGTAAAGTCGCTGGCTCTTGAATATTACTATTTGAGACAGTGGGGCGCTTGGGTCTCGGAGGCTGTTAGAACCGTGTGTGGGCTGAGGATTTCCTCATTAGTCTGGATCAATGTGTATTCACTCCACATCACTTTGATCCAATGCGGAAGAAATGGTGTGTACACCACACAACAACTCTAAAAAAACTGTTAAGAGTCGAGTCCCTGGAGAGAGCTTCATTTGTTCTTATAATGACTCTTACTATAGCATCAATATGAAAAACTAACATTCAGTTGTTGTTTTTTTTCTTGTTTTTGCATTAATTATGCCCAGAAATGCCTTTAGCGTTACATCAGGCGCCACATGTAATGTCTGTTACTGGAGCATAATTACGTGTACGTCTAATTTGTTGATCTCAAACACCACAGCAGGCAAGCTGCTTAAAAAGATCAGATTGCAGTCATGGAAAACTGATAGCAAATGCATGCATGTTCGAGCCTAAGTGGCTAATTATGGCAAGGCTGCCCTGTGAGATACCTGCGAGCTACCCTGCGAGCCATCGGAGGAAATTAAAATGGTCCTCCTCCTGTTCCCTACCCCTCCGCCTGCAGCAAGGGCCAATACACAGAGTGGCACTGACAGATTGACAAATAAGGTTAATAAGTACTTTCCACTTCTCCTAAAGGCTAATCAAATATTAATTCTTGCAGTGTGGTCAGCAGAAACATAACAAACAATTGGTGGAGAGGAATTGATTGAATTGATTCGCCGGCGAGGCTTTTGAAACCGAATTCCCTGAACATCTTTGAAAACATTTGCACATCCAAGGGAAACACAGCTCAGTTTCTTTTGAGAAACTTTAAACTGAAAGCACCAAAGGTTCATTAAATTGAGACAGAAGAACTTAAAAGCCATTAAACATGGCTTTTTAAACATGTACACGCACACACATTTTTAAAAGGTTACATTTATGTGATCAAAATAAAGTACAAAGAGTAACATTCTGAAATATTTCATATAAAATAACTCTAAACTCTAAATACATTTTAAAATAATAAATGTTTTAACATACATTGATGAATAGAAAGTATTTATTTAAAATAGAATTATTGATACATTTTACAAATGTCTTTAATGTATACTGTATCTTTATACTGTATATTAAACTAAAATATTCTCTTTTCATGTGGAACAGCTTTGCATTATAAGATGTCAAATGTTTTTAAGCATATTTCAGATTATGATCTATACCTTTTAGAGTATAATTGTATTAAAAAAAGAGACTAATTACATAATGATTATTTCTTAGCGAGTGTGAATCGATTGAACACAAACAGCAGAAATAGAATAGCAGATCAATGCAATAACCTCCCCACGGGTAAATAAAAACAGAAACACAAGAAGCAGACGGCCTGATGAAATACACAAATATACACAGATATTGAAAGGAAATTGGAAATCAAGTACTCGGCAGCAATGGGGGAACATTACTGTGACAGCTGATAGCAGTTGTGATAGGACAGTTTCGTGGGCTCTGTTTTTCAAGTCCCTTGCTGATTCCGCCTCACGCTTTTTCTCTCCTCTCTCTCTCTGCACTGCTTTCACTAATCACAAGCCCCAGGACATCTCAGGGCCTAGTGGACTATGTCTGCAGCCCTACACACACGCACTGATAGGACAAAATTGGATCCAGTGTGAATGCAAAGCAGCTTATCATCCAACATTTCCAGGCTTTGCTCCCTCCTAGAGCATATGTCAACATCATTTATTAGATGTGGCATGGGACTAAATAATGTATGATCACAAAACGAAAGAAAAAAAAAAGAATCTCACCCAGCAGGTGGGTGGAATAATATTTGGAAAGAATATGAAAATTATTAATAGAACCCCTCGAGGGAGAATTATTTGTTAACATTATCCTATAAGTCATTGGGGGTGCTTCAAATCTATGATTAATCATATAGAACATTTTCAATAATAATGATATTATGGAGTGAAGGCTTTCTATTTACTGCTGGGCCTAAACAAAGTAGACCCTCGTTTAACGAATAAGTGCCTTGATTCCGATGGTGATTCATGCACATTCCTCAGGCTTATTTTCTCTCTAGACAGAGCTCAAATGCGTGGTTTTTACGGCTCTTTTCCCGTTTGTTTTGGAAAATTGAATAATCCATAAAAAACAAACATATTTACATTTTAAATACATTTGCATTTTAACAGAATGCATAAAATACTGCATAAAACATGATGCATGGAACAACATTACACACTAATTTGAATGAAAATATGGACACAAGAAGGACAATTAGATGTCACATAATGCACGTATACACCTCCATCTGAATGTGGGCCTGCATGCTTGTAGTGCTCCCCACTGATATGGACTCTAGCTTACAAACAATAGCTGAGTCTGCACAAGCAGTTACATTAATGTATGGAGCTCCAGCTGAGGGTGTGAGATGTGTGTGATATAACACTTAGGGCACTGGGGAACCTCTTCTCCACAACACAAACACACAGGCAGAACATTTTACAGGGCATTCACTTGCTGAGAAGATAAACAGCACAATCAAAAAGCCAAAACACAAAATAACACCATCACACTTTATAGTGTTCAATATATAGCAACAACATATAACCTTTGTGCAATTGTTGTACAGCAGCTTGTAATAACTCACTGTTGTTGCAATTAATTATGTTATTTATATTAATCAGATTATAATGTGTACTTTTTAGATGAATGTGTAGCTTTTTAGAGTGTTAATGTAACAGTCAAACGGTATCATTAAGCTTGTCCTTGTTATCATTCTCATTCTGGAGTGAAACTAACCAACTAATCATGGCTGTTTCCCGAAACTGTAGTAACATGGTCGCACCTCTGTCTTTTGAACCACACTGGTTCAACAATATAGGACCATCACCATTAACATCACATGCAGGTAGTGGAGTAAAAACTTTTAATGAATCAATTTGAGATCTCTGAGATGCTGCTGTAATGAACATGGCATCTGATGGCTTGTCATTTTGCTTCGCTTGATGCTTGATTCATTGCGGGTTCCCTTACACATTAGGGCCTTTCGCACCGCTTTAGTTCCAGAACTAAATGTACAGTACTAAAGTACTGGGACGATTTTGCGCTAACTGTTTCCCAGTACCATTTAAAGGGTTGCATTCGCACCGACAGTGTGTACTAAGAAGTGACGTAAGCCGGTCGACAGCGACGTCATTTGTGCGCGGCGTTCAACAACAGAAACAAAGAAGAACAACATTAACAACAGGAGGATGGAGGACGCTGTGATCGGAGCTGTGTTTTTGTTGTGTCTCGCGGGTTTCACAATAATGGACATGGAAAGACGACGTATACGTAAAGGGATTGAAAGAACAGAAAGGAGGACTAAGAATCTCCAACGACAACTGGCAGTGCTACATTTGCTACAAGTGCCTGCACTTCAGCGTCCGTCCATCTATCGCTGTTCTCCATACTTGCGAAATAAGTTGACACAATGTTTACACGGCGTTTACACAGCGTTTTAAATCATGGCGGGTGAGGGCGTTTTCATACGCGTTTGGCCAATCAATGTCTACTTACGTCACGATTAGTACCAGTTGTGCTGGTTAGACCCTGCTCCGGAGTAGGAGCTAATTTGGTTCTCGAAAAAGGCAGTCCGGTACTAAAATCGCACCCAGTTCCGGCGGTGCGAAAAAGTGGGTAGTTCCATAATTAGTTCTGGTACTATGA
>NW_015634463.1:392494-394926 GCF_001515625.1 Sinocyclocheilus rhinocerous
GGCCTTTCGCACCGCTTTGGTTCCAGAACTAAATGTACAGTACTAAAGTACTGGGACGATTTTGCGCGAACTATTTCCCAGTACCATTTAAAGGGTTGCATTCGCTTTATACAATCTTATGATTCGCACCGACAGTGTGTACTAAGAAGTGACGTAAGCTGGTCGACAGCGTCGTCATTTGTGCGTGGCGTTCAACAACAGAAACAAAGAAGAAGAACATTAACAACAGGAGGATGGAGGACGCTGTGATTGGAGCTGTGTTTTTGTTGTGTCTCGCGGGTTTCACAATAATGGACATGGAATGTCGACGTATACGTAAAGCGATTGAAAGAACGGAAAGGAGGACTAAGAATCTCCAACGACAACTGGCAGTGCTACATTTGCTACAAGTGCCTGCACTTCAGCGTCCGTCCATCTATCGCTGTTCTCCATACTTGCGAAATAAGTTGACACAATGTTTACAGTATGTTTACACGGCGTTTTAAATCATTGCGGGTGAGGGCGTTTTCGTACGCGTTTGGCCAATCAATGTCTACTTACGTCACGATTAGTACCAGTTGTGCTGGTTAGACTCTGCTCCGGAGTAGGAGCTAATTTGGTTCTCGAAAAAGGCAGTCTGGTACTAAAACCGCACCAGTTCCGGCGGTGCGAAAACGCCAAAAAGTAGGTAGTTCCACAATTAGTTCTGGTATTATGAAAAGGTTCCCGCGGTGCGAAAGGCCCTATTTATGCACATGCGCACTCTGCAAAAACGCTGCTTACTGAGGACACACTAATATAAACAGATTAAAAAGTAGATATATTTAAATAAAATGAAATATACAGATTGCACTGCATATTAGCCTGCGTATTGTGCTCAAGAGCATGATCTATGTCCACATGTCATACTAACATGTTAACAATGCTTCTAAACACAGGGTGAGGAGTTGTAGTGCCAATCATTCATGTGTGCGAATGTTGATTTGAACTATAGTTTCTAGAAATACAGAATCACTGTATTATGTTGATAACAACAGAACTTGCACCAAGAATGCTTTTGGGAAGCGCAGCCCTGTCTAGTGGTGGGGATTTTTCTGTGACTCTTTCCGCAGGTTACATCAGTACACCAGTAGGTGGAGTCAAGTGACTGGCTTTGAGTGAATCATTGAATCATTCATTCAGCCAATCCGTTCAAAACGCTCATTCATTCAAGAACAAAACAAAGTCTTTTTGAGTTTTGAGTGAATCACTCAACTAATTTGTAGGACTACTTTTTGTTGCAATGTTCTGTGGCTTGGTTTGGAAAAATTTGAATTGGCTGACCAAAAACAGACAAAGTAATTGACTATATATATATATAAATATATATATATATATATATATATATTTATATATATATATAGTCAATTACTTTGTCTGTTTTTGGTCAGCCAATTCAAATTTTTCCAAACCAAGCCACAGAACATTGCAACAAAAAGTAGTCCTACAAATTAGTTGAGTGATTCACTCAAAACTCAAAAAGACTTCAATTCCACTTGCTGCCTCCTTTGTGCGATTTTCATTTGATCTTTACTTTAAAATTCACAATCTATTCAAGGTTTTTTAGTTGGTTTCACACCGTGGCCGTGAAGCTCTATTTATGTACCAGATTTTTTGGAATTGCAAATCAAGGAGTGTGTGATTTGTGGAAATGCTAATATGACGTTTCCTTGCACTCACCTTTTATGAGCCCATAGATTTAAAATGTTAACACAGGACTTTAAGCGGGCTGATCGGGGCCGTATTAGTCAGTCATTGGTTGTGCTATGGAGACTTGTTCTGCTTATCTATCGGTAGCCTGTGTAGCTAGATTCGTCCCTGCTTTAACACAACTCTGATTAATGGCTCAGGTGATGTCTAGACAGCTTGCCAGACATCAATGAGCGGCCGTATTAATATTGAGTGACAGAGTGAGGGATGGGGACAGAGTTGTCCTCAGTAAGTAATTAGCACTCTCAAAGGGAGAAATCCCTCCCTGTGTTAAATATTCCCACCTCTGACCAGTCCCACTGCAGGGGCTCCATGATAAATCCTATATTATCCAGAAACTGAAAACTTACTTTATTGCAGTGCTGCTCAAAGTTTTTCAGGTGCGTCTCACTTCAAAATGAAAATAACAGGCCAGACCACTTAACACTAGTGATGTTAGGTTCTAGAACGAATCGTACTTTTGAGCCGGTTCTCAGGAAGTAACCAGTCGAGCCGGTTCACAAATTCTGACATAAAGGATCCGCGAAAGAAATTGTGACCACAAACACCATTAACTTAAGTGAATAATATGGTAATAATCAGCAATATGCTTTCACACAAATAACTTTATTTTTTGAATGTTTCAATATGTGTTGACACAAATGACTTATTTGAAATTTTCATTGATACAACATTGCACTGAGTTGTTAGAAAAGAAATGCGTA
>NW_015634463.1:395582-411142 GCF_001515625.1 Sinocyclocheilus rhinocerous
ATTATGGTAAGGGGCGTTTCATTTCCGACGTGTGCTTGTGGTGTTCGGCCAATCACAATGCACTGGATCAGCTGGCTAATCAGAGCAGACTGCGCTTGTCAAAGGAGGGGGCTTTGTTGAAAACTACGTGTTTGAGAGAGGCGGGGCATAGAGGACCTACAATAATGTACAGTATTTGAAAAATAATGTGTTTTTTGAACATTAAAGCATGTCAACATATTCTGTTACACCAAATACACAAAATAATGATCTTTAAAATAGCATCATATGACCCCTTTAACACCCCAACTGTCATTAGAACTACTGATACATAATCATGCAAAACTGCTGTCTTGTTTAAGGTTAATTAATGGAAGTTTAATTAACCAGATTTTCTTTTTAGCTAATTAGTCTAAATTAACAAACCGTTCACTAGTTTAGAAATACTGATTTACTATGAGCATGTAGTAAATTGGTTAAAAAAAAGTTTATCAATTTGCCAATTAGTTGACTATTTTAGTTTTGGTGCTCTATGTAAATAATATTTATTTAATCTTTTTACACTACCCTTCAAAAGTTTGGGGTCACTTTGAAAAAAGTATCTTATGCTCACCAAGGATGCATTTATTTATTCAAAAATACAGTAAAAACAGTAATATTGTGAAATATTATTCCAATTTATAACCATTTTCTTTTTGAATATATTTTATAATGTAATTTAATCTGATATTTATTCTAATATGCTGATTTGCTGCTCAAGAAACAATTCTTATTGTTTTCAATGTTGAAAATAGTTGTGCTGCTTTGATATGTTTTTTGTGGAAACTGTGACACATTTTGTCAGAATTGTTTGAATCTTTTATAACATTCTAAATGTCTTTACTGTCACTTTTGACCAACTTAATGCATTCTTGCTGAATTTTATTTATTTTATTTTTTATTCTATTTAATATATTTCCCCACAAAAACTGACTGACCCCAAACTTTTGAATGATAGTGTATATATATATATATATACATATATATATATTTTTTTAAATATTTATGTTTATTTTATTTTATCTTAATTTATATGTCTTTTTATTTATCATATTTTTATTCATTTATTTATTCATTCATTCAGTCAGTCAACTTGCGGCCCATGTGAAATTCTTGATGGAACATCAGAATAGCTCTGCTATAAAGTTTTTGGTAGCACACGAGCCAAGAGTACAATAAATATCCAGTGTCTGGTTTGAACATATCAGTCAGCCATCTCAAAGTGCAGCCAATGGGAATATGAAAAGCTTGTGAGGTGGTTAGGCAACACTCGTCTGGATTGAGCGTGTGGCCCCTGTGCGGTTCAATGAGCCGAACAACAAGGAAACTAAATAACCTTTCTCATAGCAAATAGATTTGTGAAATGTCAGGATGCATTCACTTGGTTCGAAAACATCAAGTATATATTTTCTTTATTTGCCAAATACTCAACAGTGAATCTTATCACGAGAAGGCAAACAAGTTCGTCAATATTATCCACACAAGAAAAATGCATACGCGTGAGCCAAAGACAACACGGAAACGACGCGATCCAGGCTTTTAAAGCACAGGCGCTGGAAGCCTTTTACACCACACAGACGAAACCAATGGGAAGCAAACAATTTGCATGTCTTAGACAATACACACAAAAACACACAAATTACGTTGTTCTGGAACAGCTCATCTGTCATAATTCCTTTAAGTGGCTGAGGGAGAGTAAGCCGGTTTGAATGGCGAGGAGGTATATTTTGGCTTGCTGGGTAATACCCTTGAGTAATATATGCAAAAGAATTCAGTATTGCTCAAGAGCTTCACCGTCTCTGCAAACAAACACTGAATTTCTCATATGGACTATAATGAAATATAATTCCAAAGAGCATAACACAGCCTCTTCATTTTAAATAGAGACTCATATGTCTTTAATAACTCGGGAGGAGGCATATAGAGAAGAAACAAGGGATCAATCTTGAAATGTCACAGAGAAATAAATTTGGAAGTTTGGAGCAGCCCTGCAGCAAGACGCATTGGCGCAAAAACAGCAATGAATATATTGAGCGTTATGAATCCAAACAAAGCATATATGTACATGCGAGCACTCTACAGTCAGAACGGCCGGCGGAGTGGTTTCTAGAAACCCAGCTGGATAATAACAAAGCGAGTGGCTCAGCAAACGCCAGACCGCACATGTCACATTTTACTCAGTCATCCCGGCCCACCCATGCACCTCAGTGTTGACATTTGTGTTGATATTGTCATTGTAGAGAACAGTGGTGACAGTTTTTTTTTCTCCTAAGGCTTATCATCAACATTTCAATGGCTTTTTTAAGATGGCCTGTCATTGGTTGACCCACTGTAGCTTACCAAAAACATTCACTGTACAACTGCGACAGCACAACACTGTTAAAGCTGAGTAACCTTATCAAAGACTTTGGAGTCATTCAGTTCACCGACGCAACACAATATAAACACTTAATGAGACACATGGAACAAGCGCTTATGAATATTAGGACCTTGGTGTGTGACATTACTTTTAATATTAGCTGGATTTCTAAATTACACAATTTCCATAAAATGTTCTTGATGGGATAAAGCTCTAACCTGCTTTATAATAAAGCCTGGCTAGTAAGGTTAACACGGAAGAGCTTTGTGCCATTAAAATTATGCAGAGAAACATTAGTTTGCGCTAATGAATCCCTTTTAATGGATTAGAGAGTGCGCTCGTAAATAGACTCCACGTTAGAGAGGTGTCTGCCAGAGTAACCGGCTGAAAGTAGAGGATAACAGCAAAACTTTACACACGTTTCGGTGGAAAAACTTTCCTAGTATATGTCCTAATCGCATAGTAAAAAAAAAACTTTGGTTTTGATAAGATTGCATAACATATTAAATGGATAGTTTATACAGAAATGAAAATTCTGTCATCTTTTACTCCCCCTCAGTGCCATTCCAAACTAGAATGACTGTCTTTCTTCTGTGGAACACAAAAGGAGATATTCTGAAGACTGATTTGGCCGCTCATTGCCATGCAAATGACACTGAACCGGGGTTAAAAAAAGACACAAAACACCATAAAAGTATCATGTGGCCCACACAGCTTTTATGTCAAGTCAAGTTTGTTATATAGAGCTTTATACAATGCTAATTGCTTTAAAGCAGCATTATGGACTGTTTACACAGAGTTTTTCTATGTAAACATGCACTAGACAGATGAGTTTGACCGTTGCTCTTGCATCTTTTGCAGCATCTTGCGTATGACATGGAATTCTAAAAACAAGGCACATTTGAGTTAAGGCCCATTCACACCAAAAACAAGAACTGTAATTATATTAGCGTCCACACCAGTGCACAACAATGTTTTGATTATTGTAAGCGCACACTCCAGTTATGTTGTCTGCTTCTTCAAATGCTCAAGCTCTCTAAAGCAGGATGGATTCTGATTGGCTGTCAATGTTTTTGTCATTCATCAGCTGGGAAAAAAATGGGCTTCTATTGGTTTATTAAATAATGACAAAATTTTAACTATCCCTTTAAGACTTTTATTTTATTTATTTATTTCTTTTTTTAGAGAGAGAATGTGAGTTCGGTTGATTCTTCTTACTCTATTCACTTGTTTTAAGCATAAATCTAATAAACAATTTGTTAGATATATTTTTTCTTTCTTGTTTTAACTATTTTTTACTGGAAACATGACAAAATAACTGATTAGGAAAAAAAAAATTTTTTCTTTTTTGCAGTGCAGCAGGAGCTAAAGTTTGAAGCTCACGCAGAACAGAATCATAGGTGATTCTGAAGGTTTTTGCACTTGCTCATAGTTTCATCATGTTGACGTAAGTAATGAAAGCAGCAGTTTCCGGTGGCGTTTATAAGGCTGCAGTGGTGTGGAGACCCATCAGAGGATGGAATATGACCAAGCCTCTTCTCTAAGGGGTCTTTTTTTCCCTCTTCAGTCTGTGGAGCAACAGTAATATGAGCATTTTCTACCTATTAGTGGATAATGGATTTGGTATTGGGTTTTCCCATGACATTTAGAGGTTAATTTGCACTGGTTTCATGGTTACATATTGACGGCTAGCCCGGATATTTGCATTCACTACGCTTCTTATTGACACAAATGATTAATATCCTGCCAAATCAAACAGGATAGCCAGTCAGAGGGGCAGTATGTTGTGCTCATACTCTGTACATTTTTAAGCTGTTTCAGTTTTTTAGGATGCAACAGCCAGATTTAAAATAAGAGAGAGGATTATTCTAACCAAATTCCTTCCATGTTACTGTCATTGTTTTTGGCTTCTCCTCACACATCCAAATCACTCTGCCAAATTCACAGCTACTGTAACTCACAAAGGCACTAGAACATATTTCGCAATGAATACATCCATAAATCTCATTTTCACCCATAAAATCATGACTTTTCATCACGGCTGACATATACGCTCAGCTAACGGAGGACGGCGCAGTCATGGAGCCGCTGCTGCCGCTTTGATCCCCTCCCTGCAGGAGGAAGAGGAAGAGAAGATTCTTCACGGCCTGCTGTACAACTCTGACCCTGGATTTGTTTTCATCCCTACTAATGTGCTGACAGGCTTGAAGAATCAATCATGTTACTGGATCTTCCTTTCTCGGCACCTACTTTTTTTAATAGGTCTTTGCAGCATCTTAAGTTCAGAAACAAACCCTTTTAAATTTTATATAAGAGTTTTGACTTGACTATCTGGTTTTTAAAAATGTTTTGATACATTGAAGGTCCTTCAGATCAGTGTATAGATTCTAAGAATTATTTGTTACAGCCTAACAGATTTTATGAAGCACCAGTACGTGGGTTTTTAGGACCATAGAATTTACAGTTGTCATCTTTGGCATCATAAGAACTCATAACTTCTCCTGATCTCCTATGGCGCCATAGGAGATGAACAATGTTCTCTTACAATCTCAGTCTGATGTGGTCACTAACAGGACATTTTTGAACTCCTGTGTTCTTCATAGACATCATAATAGCCTAAAATGTTCTTCTACAACTTCAATGTTCTCAAATGGCGTCAAAAGAGTTGTTCCCCTTACTGTGACATCATACAAGCTTACAAATGATCTCCTATGATGACAGTGTTCTTCAGTGGCATTAGGAGCTTAAAATGTTTTTTCTATGATGTGACAAAATCTATAAAATTGTATCCTATGATGTCATAGGAACTTAAAAATGTTCTCTTGTGACATCATACAAGTTTAATAATGTTCTCCTATGATGTCAGTGTTCTTCAGTAGCATTAGGAGCTTAAAATGTTCTCCTATGTTATGTCAATGTTCTTCAATGGAATTAGGAGCTTAAAATGTTCTCCTGGGATGTAATAGGAACTTAAACATGTTCTCTTATGACATCATACAAGCTTACAAAAGCTTCTTATGATGTCAATGTTCCTCAAAGATATTAGGAGCTTAAAATAGTCTCCTATGATGTGACAGCAGCTTAAAATGTTCTATGACATCATGCAAGCTTGAAAATATTCTCTTATGACATAGGAGCATAAAAATGTTATCCTACAAGGTCAATGTACTCCAATGGCGTTAGGAGCTTAAAAATCTCTTATGGCATCAGGCTGTAAAAACTCATTTTAACCATTAGATTATTGAATTAATTATATAATGTTTATATAAGATTGTCCTTATACTGATTTTTAGATCAATTTTGTGTGATTTTTGTAGACTAAATATTTTATAGTTATAGTTCACTTTAACAAAGAATATCATTCTTTGTCACTGACACGAGTTTGCGTGGTAAGAGATCATAAGTTTCAGGCACATCAACGAGGAGGAAACACTGGCATAGCACCTTCAACATATTCAGCAAACTCCACAATGCATCTTTACAGCCTCTCATCTCTCGCCTAATGCCGAGCAGTTGTGCTTAAATGTGTATAATTTTACATCCTCAGATTCACACGGCATGTCAGCAGCTCAGAGTGAAGTACACTAATGTTCAAAGGAGTTGTAATATAGAATGATGGGGGGCCTGCAGGAGCTCAAAGTGGTTGACACACAGCTGTCTTTGCAATAAATCTTGTAAATCCACAGTACAAAAACAGAAAGAAAAAACTGTCTCTCCAGAGGCTTCTTTGTGCAGTATTACCAAAGCTCTGAAGAGCTAGATGAAACGTGAAAAATGCTGTAAGACTTCAACTTTACTTGCTAGCAAATCTCAGCCCTCTGTGGAAGCAAATTGATAATTAGTTTTTATTGAATTAGACTATGTAAGTTGTGGTCAACTGACTGCTGAAAATGAAAATCCAAATGACCTTATAAACAAAGCTATACCCACAAGATTCAAGCATGCGGTAAATAAACTGAGAAAGATAAAGGAATAGCCTAGGTTCAAAAAAAGCTTGATCAACAGCATATGTTGTATGAGTTTAGTGTGAAAAAATAGCTTACTAACCTTTTCTATGTAAATCATATCCGATTTTACAACTCTGTTGCCATGACAACATAACAAACCCTAAAATGACCATAAAAAACAATAAAAGCTAAAATAACACACACATTTTAACAGAGTTAATGTAAGTGCTTTCAGCTAATTATAAGCTTCACATTTCTGCTTTTAAACCCTCCAAAAATTTACTTCATTTACTTCATAAGTGACTCACCATAACCTCCATTTAAAAAAAAAAAAAAAAAGAGAACAAGGGACGAGTCACTACTATTGTCGACTGAACAATTTGTATTGAACCCAGAATATTCCTTTAAAAAACCATCATAGGATACGCTTAGGAGACAAGGTTAATCTCACAAGTTAATAAATACAACAACTGCCTTACTTCATAACATGTGGTCTTGTATTTTCCTTGTCTGGAGGCTAGATATATGGGAAGGTTATGATGTAACTTCAGTTCATGCTTTGGGTCAAGAACAAATTGTATCACTTAATATTTTAGCTTTATATTCAGGCTGGGTGCAAAAAAAAAAAATGCAGCTTCACATTTCTGTGTAATGAATCTTACATTATTAATGGTATGAACGGTGAATATACTTGAACTCTCCACATGATTGTCTGAGCTATGAGGCCTCCACTTCAACTTCTGCTTGCAAGTTCATTAATGTAGTTATTGAACTGGGATATTGTAGCCAACGTTATGTACCTTTCTGTCCCAAACATGTTCAATGAATGTTTGAAACAACCCAGAGGGACCCGATTCGCTCGCCAAAACTTACTCAAATCCACCCGAGAGATTTCCCTAATACTTTAAATGCAGGACTATAGTGGAAGTCTAACTTCTACGACAGAAGTAATACACTTTGCAACTTGGCACACAATGGCACAAAGCCGAGAGCCGAGAGCCGAGGTGCTCGCCGTCAGAACCGCAATTCATGCTGAGTTTTTAACCTAACCTTGCTTTATTTGCTTATTTGATTCGCCATTCTTCTTTTAGTTGATTCAATACATCTCCTATTTGCATAAAACTGGCCGGTGAGATTATCTTCACTTATTCGATCTATCCTAAGAGTCACCTTGTTCTGGATCTTCTACGAATAATGAGATTTTAAATTGGAAGACACTCACACAGAGAGGGAGCCATTTACAGTTAATTCATCTCATTGAGGTACATTGCTTAGAGGTATTGGAAGGTTTAGATTTTCATTCAAGCATCATATTTAACAACGGCTGCCTCCTCCACTTCACTCGCATTCAAATTTAAATGGCTTGAATTTGACTGATCCAATATTGCGTTTGACTGTTGTTATTTTCCTTAAAGCAAATATTTTGGCAAAATTCCTTTCTTGCGAGAAAATTACGTGGTGGCGGGGGGAAGACGAGGATGAGAGGGAGAGAGAAAGCATGTGTCTTTTTGTGTGCAGTTTTGTGGATTTATTCTTTTTCTTCCACAGGCATCTGGGTAGCACACAGCAACACGTCCTCTTGGTCATTCAACCAACTTTACAAGTTTGATGAGGTAGTTTTAACTAAATTTGTAAGGTTTCAAACATTCTATCAATAATGTGCATAATTATGCCTTCAGAAAGATGACAAGGTTGACTGTAACAGCACTGACCGCTTTACAGTCTAATCTGACATTACAAGCTTTTTGCTTTAGTAGAAAGAGAATGTAATCCTAATATAATCAACAATTTCCAAAGAAGTTGTTTACTCAATATCATGGTTTTATCAATATACAATATTATGGTAACAAGGTTGACATTTTAAGATAAAAATAAAAATACTAAAAAACTTTCATAATGACACATTTTTTATCCTTAAAAAAAAAAAAAAAAAAAAAAAAAAAAAGAGTTCACTGTTTGAAAGGATAATGATGTCATTATGGCAGTTATAGTTTCATTTATTTATTTTTAATTTAAGGAAAAGTTCATTGTATTAAAATGCCAAAATATGATGATATAATAAAATATGTTACCATCTTTTTAATAATAATAATAATAATAGTAGTAGTAATAATAATTGTAATAGACTACATGCTTTAGCTTTAAACTTCATAGTGTTTGGTTTCATTATTGCATATTGGCTAAGGGAATAAAGAGCATTGGGAGTATAAAATACAATGAAATAAAATAATAAAAAATAAAATAAAATTACATTACATTCACTTACTTAAAATTAAATTAAAATGAAGGTTACACTGTACTGTATTTTAAGGTGTCCTTGTTACATTGCAAATGCAAAAATAAGTAACATGTACACTGAAAAAAAAACTGCTGTTAAAACAAATTTCACTTAGAAATTGCTAGTGAATTTCACAATTAATTATGAAAAATGGCAAATAACAAATTCAATCAAATGTGAAATTTTCAAATAGAATAATATTTTCTTGTAAAATGTATTCCAATGATCTTTGTTTTATTTACTTTTTTATTGTTGTTTTTTGACTCACTATAGGGTTAGGGCAAATTTTAGGGTTTGGTTTTGGGTTACGTGCATAATTTATGGTTAAGTACATAACATGTAACAATAACACTATAAAAAACAAAAGTGTTACAAAAAAAATTATAAAATAAAAACATTATTGGATTTTTTGCTGAAATGTTTAGAAATATTTCCATGTTTAAAAAAAAGACTGCATCAGCTCTTTAATATTTAAATCATTTTGTAGAAATGTTTATATGACAAAACACAAATAGCAGCTGTTCTGTTGAATGACCCCTCACATGTGACCGTCCATCACACAGACAGTATCTGAAGGCTAAAGCTCAGTGTTGCGGAACCAGCAAGTTTCACATGTACGCTTTTGCACCCTCCCTTAAGCATGTTTGCAAATGTGTGTGCGAGAATGTGCGCGAGTGGAGGTGAAGTTAATTGGCTTTTTATGACTTCAATTATATAACATTATGAACATACAGGCTTAGCAGCTCGTATGTGGCCTCTATTAACAATGTCTTTTGGATTAGCGACTGGGCTTAATGTTTCTGGCACTAAGCTGTAGCTCATCATAGATTTTAGGAGCACCCGGTGCGAATGGACTTGAAAAATGTTCCTCGAGACCGTAATCCTGAAAGAGTGATTGCAAACTTGACCACTCCAGATAGAAATCTCCAAGCCTGACGGCATTACAAGGAGACGTGCGGTAGCGTGGTAACATAGCTGCTAGAGATGGCGCCGTTGACCTCAATGATTCTCTCACACAAAACACTGTTCAGAGCAAAAAACACAGTCTCTCTTCATTATGCCATTAGTTTATTCTTTAAAAGCAAATGGTGTGGAAGCAAAACAAGCATGTGCCCGTCCTGAAGCGCAGCTCCTGAGGTGTTAACTAATCTCCAGTGACCAGTCTGTGTGCTGCCTTCACTAATTGCTCCCTGTATTTCAGTCTGGTGTGAGAGCAACCATTGTAGCGAGCGCCCGGCTGGCCCCCAGAGGTCTCACACCTTCATTATCACTCTTTATTGCAAAGCCTTCCATGGGCACTCAGCACCAAACAGCCTGTGTGATAAAAATAGAGCCTTTTCCCTCCTCTCCTTTTGGTGGTTTCAGTTTTAATTACCAACACAGCGCCGGAGCCCGAGTCCTCAGCAGGCTGGGCTTTTTGTTCACTAATTAAAGCGAGGAGGGAGTTTATTGAAGGGACCCCAACTATGTGCTCTCATCTATTATTAAGAGGGCAGGACAAATCATTTTCAAATTTAACGCTGAAACCTGTCCAGGGATGCACTGGGGTTCGGAGAGGGGCGGAAGGAAAGACGCCGTTGAGCGAGCAAACGCGCTGTAATGGAGAAGAAAGCCGGCTTTTGTCTTGCCGAGTGTGCGCGTTGGCACCCATCACGAATTATGACGCTCCTGTCAGGTACAGTCTGGCAGAGACTGCATTCCCACCCTCTCGGAGCCTGCCATCTGTCTGCTATGTCACCTCATTGACGCTTTCTGGGTCAAACCGCGTAGCATCGCTGCTAAACTCACCAGCGACCATCCACAGCTTGGATCCCACCCTGATTTAATTGGTGTACCCCCTATGTGTGTTTTGGCTAAACAGAGGACATAAATAAGCAAACAGCAGGCAGGTAATAAGAGGGTGGGACGGAAGATGAGATTGACGTGGGGAACTTCCTCTCTCACCCGCATTTGCTCCCGTACTGGCTTAACGGGCCGACCTTGACAGCTGTACAGGTAAAAACAATAGTCTGTTCAAAGACACGCTGAAAATGAACAGCTTGAAAAAGCAACGTACTCTCGGTCGAGAGGCCTCTCATAATTATAATAAAATCCCAAAAAGCGAGCCATCACGTACAGTATCTGATGTTCTTCCAAACCCAACCAGCAACTTGGTTTTGCCGTAATGGAGTTCGTAGGCTTATTCAAATTATAGGCCGGTTTGGTTGCTGTAAGTTGACGGGGTGCAGTGAATAGCGAAGGGAGGATAATGAATTAGCTTGGCTGCAGAGTCTGTGAAACTTCCAGCGGTCTAACAAGCACTACGCACAATTTGAGCAATTAGTCACTGTCAAATAGGGGCAAATGTAGCACTCTCTACATGCTTGTTAGGTAAAGATCTACACAGAGGTCAGTGACACTAAGGAAAATACAGCATTAGCCACCGATTCACTGGGGGAACAATACTATTTCTTAAAGCCTAAAGGCTCTGGTTTTCTTTTACGGCAAAGTAACCAACACTCTTAAAAAAAATAAAGGTTCCAAAAGGGGTTTTCGCAGCGATGGCATAGAAAAAACATTTTTTGGTTCCCCCAAATAACCTTTCAGTGAACAGTTCTTAAAAGAACCATTTCTTTCTTAAGAGTGAAATTTTTTTTAATAATCTAAAGAACCCTTTCAGAAAAGTATTTTAAACCGGGCGAGATATTGCATTTTGAAAGATCGCTTGGCTATCTGTTGGCTTTGTTCTACAAAGGCAACGGTATGATGCGGCGTCTTACAAATTATCTACATCTTTCATTTAATATAGTTCATCGTTATGACCCTTTAAGGACAGGCACTTATAAAGCCTTTGTCTTCCGTCTGTTCTGAAAATCAAACACTTCACTAGTACACCAGTCCAAAATAAATGTCACTGCCTCTTGAAATGCAGCTCTGCTCACTTTGAAATATAGATTTTTCAATTACCTACAGAGGACCTACATTTTGGTATCAGACACCCAACCAAGCGTTCATTCACACAAGTGATTTTATCTCTTTTTATTATGAGTGAGCTATAATCTTTTCAGAACTGACCTTTGTTTACGCCAAACATCTGCAATTTCTCAGTTACTTAGCAGAAAAAAACTATATAATCCAGATTATGAGTAGTATGTGATTATTGTGATTTTATATTTAAAATTATGAACAATACAAATCTAAAATAAAAATCCTACAAGAGTGGCATTGAAACATTTTCTGCATTGAGCTTTTTCATCCAACTTAACTGAAAAATTTGAACTATTTTCACTCAGAAATTGCTAGTAAATTTCACAAACAATTACAAAGAAGTGGCAAATTTTGAAGTAGAAAAACTTTTCTTGTAAAACGCCCTTCGGTAATCTTTGTTCTATTTACAACTTCTGGAAAATCATTTTTTACAGTGTAACACTGTGTGACTTCAAATACTTTTTTTCCTCCATTTTCATTGTGTAAAATTATTTCATTTCAGGATATGCATTTAAAAAGGTACATTTCTCCCTTGTATGGATTTTTCCAATATATAGAAGGACGGATATATAGGTCAGAGACCCTAACGCCTTATCAGAAATTCACCATTGCCTGGTTATTAAGGACAGCTTAGGTGGAGAAGGCTGAAGTACCACGAGGGGTTAAGGTGAATTGATTGCCTGTGGACATGTTAAACATGACCCTGTCAGGCCTGCACTCCACTCCTAAAATGCGTCAACCTGTGCACCTCGCTGCAAGTAATCAGCTGTAGAAAGGGTTTAATAAAATTCGGAGGGCCCGAGAACTGGCCCCAGGGGGTGTTTTCTACCAACTTGAAAATAATCAAAACCTGCGGCAAGAGACATTTGCTGTGTGTTATCGCAGAGAGCATGGTAAATGCCTCACCATATCACAGCCCTTTAAAAATATAAATAAAATTGCCGTCATACTAAAGCTGCTTGAAACACATGAACTTGCACTGCATCCCGTGCGGATGGGATGAGAGCACAACAATGGCGCGGGGTGTCGGGTAAATGTTTGCCACATTCATAAGCACCAGCTTGCGGCACGGGGGCAATGAGAGGATAATTACGGGGGTAACTTGGGCTCAATCTGTCTGTGTGCCCCTCCCCCTTGAAGGGGTGTTTCCCTTGATTAGCCCAACTCGGGGTGCAGCCCCCTCTGCGGATAGCAGATTGAAGTTCATCACGGGGGTCTCAGCTGCCAGTGTGTAGCGATGAATTGCCTGCTGTAAGAAGGTGTTGACAGGAGCAGCTGGACATCAGCGAGTGATGAAAAGAAAGGGAAATTCATTGAGACCCGGTCCGCTGGGGAGAGAATCTGGCATCTGCTGGATGATAATCGAACTGCAACCCGTCCTGAAGGAGTCAAAGAAATCTGGGAGGAAGTGTTATGTCATCAAAAAAATAAAAAACTGTTTGTTTTAATAATTTGTTGTTGTTTTTCAAAATATCTAAAACTCACCTTTCTTCTTCTTCTCATCAATGTAATAATTTTTATTGTTGAGTGTGAATTTAATAATAATAATAATAATAATAAAACTCACCTGTATTTTGTGAGTTTAATAATAATAATAATAATAATATACAAGTAAGTTTTAGATATTTTGACATTAAAAATTCTTTAAATAAATATTTAAAATAATAATTTATAAAATTGTTAATTAGAATTGAAATTCTAAATTATATCTAAAATAAGTCATTACATTTATTTTTTTTAAATCGTTGGTTGTACATATAGTATATATATATATATATTTTTGTATTATGAAAATGTGCTAAAACGAAATAAATATCCTCATAATTTCTGTAGGCTAAATAGTGGAAAATCTCATGTGGTTTCGCTGCCCACCACAAAACAGTCAGAATGTCAACAAAGTTATCATGCAAATTGTGTGTGAAAAATAATGACTAATGTCTCAAACCGAAGCTGCTCACATGTGAGTAAATAGTAAAAACAATAGTTGTGATTCCCAGTGCAAATGAGGTATGATGGTGAGTGTGCTGGCACACTGAACCTCAGCCTCTGCCAGTGCCCTGGGGTTACACTTGGCTCTATTGGTGTGATTTCACTATCCTTAGCATTAATGAACTGCCTACCCATGCAAATTAGCTTTTAATGGGTGTTACTCTGCTAGTGCGATCCTACCTCGCACAAAAGGCGTTTTACGGGCTGATGCCACCCTCCCAATTTCGCTCGAGTAAGTAATTGAGGGTTGCAATCACACCGGCACTCCAATAAAGTGCTAAACAAGGTCACTGCTGCACTCACTGGAATAAGATCACCTATTTGGTCTTTCCCAAAGATGCAGCCTGTATTCTCCCAAAAGGTTTTGGATTTCTTTACAGTTCAAAGCAAGACCTGTTCACAATTGTCATGTTCTTAATTTGCGCTATCATGGAATAACTGGCTCATTTCTACAGTTTGGTGGACTTTATGTTCCCATGAAACAATACTGCATATTTTACATAAAATGTTAACCAACTTTCATGATTTTCCATGAATAGAAGTACCGCATTAATAAAAAAAAAATCATAACAATTTGACAATAATGATAATAATAACAATAATAATAATAATAAACGTTTTGAGGCACTTGACAAATTCCCATATCTCCAATCATGTTTTCTTCACTTTGAAATAATGGGTGCATACATATTTCTAAAATAGTCGTTTCGAGTATTAGCGTATACATTTGGCACACAATATAATTTATTGTGATAATTTATGTTCTTAATTTGCATCATGGAATAACTGGCTCATTTCTACAAATTTATCTTACAGTTTATGTTCTCATGAAACAACACTGCATGGAATAATAATAATAATTATAATAAATAATAAAAATAAACTTCTTGAGGCACTTGACAATTTTCCATGTCCCCAATCATGTTTTCTCAACTTCACTTTAATATAAAGTTTTCATATACAGTACTATATTCATAAATTCACATTTTTGAGTATTAGTGTACACATTTGGCATAAAATATTATTTTTTGGAAATTAATTTTAATACTTATTTTTTTTAAATGTACAAAACCATTAAAATACATTTTAAACCATTAAACTCCAGTCCACCCTGTTACCTGTTGGTGCTACTTGTCCTTTAAAATCTTAAGCATATGTCCTAAATCACATGACTAGCTAGAAGTGACATCAATTCCTTGGAGGGAAAGCAACTGCACGAACAAAGTGTCATACATTTATTTAAAATGTAAAACGTAACATGTCCACCAGAAATCATTCTAATAATATGATAACTTGCTGCTGAAAAAAAATCGTATTATTATCAATGTTTAAAACACTTGTGCAGCTTAGCATTTTTGTGGGAAGTGTGACATTTTTTCAGCATTCTTTCATGAATTGAAAATTAAAAAGAGCAGATTTATTTGAAAAAGAAATTAGTTGTATCATTCATAAAATAATTGGCTTTATTGCCATGCCTATGATCAGTTTACAGGCCTATGTTCAATTTAATGCATCCTCGTTGAATAAAAACATGGCAAAAAATCGTACTGATCACAAACTTTTGAACAGTAGTATACGTGTCAAAATAATAATAATCAATAAATAACAACATTGATTAAATAATTAATAAACAACTGCTAAGAGTGTATTGCTACAGTCAGGTGTTATAGTGGATTGGATGACGACGTTTGACATTTGTTACATTTTACTATTAATATATACAGTGGGGAAAATATTTATTTATTTGATCCCCTGCTGATTTTGCAAGTTTGCGCACTTACAAAGAAATTAAGGGTCTGTAATTTTTATGGTAGGTTTATTTTAAAGGATATAGACAGAATATCAACCAAATAAATCCAGAAAAAACACATATATAAAAGGTTATATAAAGGTTAGAAATTGATTTGCATTTCAGTGAGTGAAATAAGTATTTGATCCCCAAGCAAAACATGACTTAGTACTTGGTGCAGAAACCCTTGTTGGCAAGCACAGAGGTAAGACG
>NW_015634463.1:411303-412372 GCF_001515625.1 Sinocyclocheilus rhinocerous
CTCTTTACAGATCCTCTCTAAATCCTTAAGGTTTCTTGGCTGTTGTTTGGCAACTCGAAGTTTCAGCTCCTTTCACAGATTTTTTTATAGGATTGAGGTCTGGAGACTGGCTAGGCTACTCCATGACCTTAATGTGCTTCTTCTTGAGCCACTCCTTTGTTGCCTTGGCGATATGTTTCGTGTCATTGTCATGCTGGAAGACCCATCCATGACCCATCTTCAGTGTTCTGGCTGAGGGAAGGAGGTTCTCGTCCAAGATTTTACGGTACATGGCCCCCGTCCATTTGCCCCTCAATGCGGTAAAATCGTCCTGTACCCTTAGCAGAAAAACAGCCCCAAAGCACAATGTTTCCACCTCCGTGCTTGACTGTAGGGATGGTGTTCTTGGGGTCTTAGTCCGCATTTCTCTCCCTCCAAACACAGCGAGTCGAGTTAATGGCAAAGAGCTCAATTTTGGTCTCATCTGACCACAGCACTTTCTCCCAAGCCTTCTCTGAATCATTTAGATGTTCTTTGGCAAACTTTAAACGGGCCTGTACATGTGCCTTCTTGAGCAGGGGGACCTTGTGGGCGCTGCAGGATTTCAGTCCATTGCGGCGTAGTGGGTTACCAATGGTTTGCTTGCCGACTGTGGTCCCAACTGCCTTAAGATCATTAACAAGCTCTTCCCATGTAGTTCGGGGCTCATCCCTCACCCCTTACCCCATGAGGCACGGAGCTCCAGACCGAGGCTGATTGATGGTTGTTTTGTATTTCTTCCATTTCCGAATAATCGCACCAACAGTTGTCTCCTTCTCACCAAGCTTCTTGCTGATGGTCTTGTAGCCCATTCCAGCCTTGTGCAGATCTACAATCATGTCGCTGACATCCTTTGATAGCTCTTTGGTCTTGCCCATGGTGGTGGGAGAGGTTGGAATAGAAGATACAGATTGTGTGGACAGATGTCTTATAAACCTAACGAGCTGACATTAGGAGTAACTTCTTAAAGTGGCAGGACTAATCTGTGTTCCACATGGGCACATAACCAGTCTGTGGGAGCCAGAATTCTTGCTGGTTGGTAGGGGATCA
The DNA here is from genome assembly GCF_001515625.1 of Sinocyclocheilus rhinocerous. Lineage (NCBI taxonomy): Eukaryota > Metazoa > Chordata > Actinopteri > Cypriniformes > Cyprinidae > Sinocyclocheilus > Sinocyclocheilus rhinocerous. Next base: position 412,372 of record NW_015634463.1, read on the forward strand.
A